>NW_008582348.1:0-822 GCF_000691845.1 Merops nubicus | reverse complement strand
GATGGGGATGCCCGAGAGCGGCATGACCATGTCCAAAGGAGAATATGCGGGGGTAGGAAATCAGACTGACGTTACAGCTTCTGAGGAAGATACAGAGGCTGATCAGGATGACAGTGGGACCCTGCAAGGGGGTGCCCAAACCTACCCTGTGTATAAAGCTCCTCCAAATACGGGTCAATCTGACAGACATGATGTTATAGCATGGAAAGTCGTGCAAGATATCCAGGCTAAGGTGGCAAAATATGGACTTGGCTCTCCTGAAGTCATGCAGGTTCTCAGAGTAATAAACACTGACCTGCTTGCTCCATTTGACATTAAACATCTGGGTCAGGTGTTGTTCCCACCTGTGCAGTTTACAGGGAATCCTCTGCTGACCAGAAAAAGTCTGCTCTGGCTGCTGTTTTGCAACCAAATCAGACATGCTTTGGGGGTGGACAGCAGAGACATGTGACAACTGAGTACAGGTGCAAACAGGTAAAACAGAAGCAGAAAAGAAATATGGATATGGGAGATTTTCCGTGCTCTAGATGTGCAAAGTTTGGTCACTTTGCGAGACAATGTAAGTCCAGATATCATGCCAATGGTCAGCCTTTGACTGGCACGGGAAACGCGATCAGGATTGCATGGGGGAACTGTGCTCCGACACAAATGATTCCCCAGGACGTGGCACCAACACAGGCCTACTCAGCCAGCTTAAGGGAAGCACCCAGGGAGCAGCCGGAGTGGATGTACACACCGCAACAGCAGTCAACTTAGAATCCTGTCATATATATAAAGTTCCTTTGGATGCATTTCGACCTTTGGGTCAAGGATCGAGTACAC
>NW_008582347.1:745-9490 GCF_000691845.1 Merops nubicus | reverse complement strand
CCTCTCCCAGACCCTTTTCCCTTCTACCCTTCTGTCTTCTTCCCTTTTCGCCTGTCTCCCCATGCTATTCCCCTCCTCTTTCCCCACCCACTCGTGTTCCCCCTCCCCCTTACAGACTCCTTACAGCACCAACAGAGCCTTTTCAGCATGAAATGCACTTCACGGACTCCTTGCAGCATCAGAGCCTTTACAGTGTCAGAGCACCCCTTTGCCAACATTTTACCACATCCAACAGACCCATTACTGCATCAGACCCTTTACAGCATCAAACAGACTCACGTTGTCGCCACACTAGTGTGATTAGCACCTTGAATAGTATTAAGGAGCCTGTACTCTTGATTGCAGCCCCAGATGCACAGGGGGTTGCTCCACCTAACATGCATACTGTATGTGGCATCAGTCAAACTTTATATCATTCTGTTGTATACATATTCATCTGAAAAAAAAATCTAATACATTATATATATTAATTTAACTTGCCAGAACTCTTTTTGGTATTTGCATAAGCTTAATGCATGCATCCCTTAGTGTTTGAGGGGCTTTGGTGGGGTCTTTAGTGGTCACAGCCCCCAATATCCCAGCGACTGTTGCTTGAACTGTTCCTTTCCTTTCTTACATGGGTAGCTTCTGCCTCCAGGTCTGTCCTTCAAGGTCTGCATTCTGGCATGTCCAGGTTCATCCAGTTCTTTATGTACTTCCTTCCAGGATGTAGAAATTACTTGGATTCTTATAAAAGTCTATGAAAGAACAAAAGCTACTTGCCTTACCTACAGAGGCTCCTGCTTATCTAACCTGCGTTGTTCCTAACTGCAAGAAAGGAACATTTGGCTAAGCTACCTTGCTTTTTGCTACAGCATCAGCCCCTTAACCAGTTGTGCTCTAGAAATAAAACACAGCAGAGAGGAAAGAGTCCAGGAGGTTCTTGGAGTGTGGGGAAGATAACTTCCTGAAACAGCTGGTAAGTGAACCTGTCAGATCTTGACTTGAACTTACCACACTCCTAACAGGTGCCTTGACTCTTACCAGATAGTTACCAGCCCCCTTTACTGATGATAGATGCTTTACTGACTGACCAGATTCAAACAGGTTTTTGACACGCTTACAGATCCTTCACCAGGTGCTTTGCAGGCCCTTTATGTACCTGTACAGTCACAGATTTCTTTCCAGATAAAGGTGCTTTACACTTCTACACTCTTACCAGGTTCTTACCAGATGCCTTATAGATGCTTTGACTTGTACTGACTTGTTACCAGGTGCTTTACAGATCCATTACAGACTCTTGGGCTCCCCCCTGGCCATTGCCATATGCTTTACCAGACCCTTTACCAGATTCAGGTGCTTTACACACTCTTATAGACCTGTTACCAGATGCTTTACAGACACTGACTTTTCCACACTCCTTCCAGGTGCTTTCCCTCATTTACCCTTATGTACCGTTAAAGACACGGATTTTTCCACACTCCTTTAAAATATAGGTGCTTTGCACACTCCTTCCAGATGCTTGACAGACTCTTTACCAGATACAGTGCCAGATACAAATTCTTTACATGCTCTTCAGAACCCCTGAGGTACCCTTCCACGTCATACAGCTGCTTTCCACACTCCCCCCACACGCTTTGCCTGATTTAGATGATTGCCACGCTTACAGACCCTTTACCAGATGCTTTACAGACACTGACTTTTCCACACTCCTTCCAGGTGCTTTCCCTCATTTATAGATTCTTTACCAGATGCTTAACTGGATTCAGATTCTTTACATGCCCCTGCAGACCCTTTACCACAAAGAGATTTTTAGACAGATTTCTCCATGCTCTTCCTTCCACACTAATAGATGTTTTGACTCGTTTACTGACTCTTTACCAGATGCTTTAGACTCTTTCCAACACTTCTACTCTTTACCAGATGCTTTACATAGATTTTTCCATACTCCTTCCAGATACAGGTGCTTTCCACACTCCTACCTGATTCTTACCACACTCCTTACAGATACTCTGACTCTTGGGTGTTTTTTTTTTTAACACTTTTACAATTACCAGATTCAACCAGATTCTTTACTCCCTCTTACCAACTTGTTACAGGGTGCTTTACTGACTCTCTTACCCAATTGTAACAGGTGCTTTACTCGTTCTTCACACAGTTAGTGACTCATTACAAAATGCTTTGCCAGCTCAACTCTTACCAGATCCTTTAGGGATGAATTACCAGATGCTTTACAGGTTCTTATTCTTCCCAGGTTCAAACAGTATGTATTCACAATACCAACCCTTTACCAGATGCTTTGCTAACTCTTACCGATACCAGTTCATAGATTTGTACAAATTCAAACCCCTTCTACCCTTTTGTCTGGTGCCTAACCAGCCTTCTTACACACTCTTACCAGCCTCTTGGTACGAGGAGCTTACTTGGCAGCTTTACCTCACTTTAGGGAGGAGCGGGTTGGGGAGGGAGCTGCCTGGCAGGAGGACGAGGAGCCCGTGTGGGTGCAGGCAGGAGCCTGCCAGCTGCAGCCAAGGGTCCTCAACCTGAGCGAGCACCAGGCATGCGGCACTTGCGAGGTGGCGGCAGTGCAGCAGCTCCTTTGAGAGAGCAGAATGGCAAATAAAAATTAACCTAGCGTCTCTGCCCGCTGAGTGTTGGGCTTCTGACATGGTACAGGAGTGCTCCCTGCTGGTAGGACCAGGAGGTCCTGGCTGGCTCTCCCCCTATTGCCTGTCCTTCACCATGGTCACCTTCTGAGGGAATGGGGCTGGGAGTAGCACAGGCTTATGTGACAAAAATAATCTCCAAGCTGTGGGGGGACTTCTCTGCTGTCTGTAGCAAAGCAGGGTCTGGCTGCTTCTCCTCAGACAGGCCTGTCCTGGATTTTCTGCTCCACGTACTGGTCTCGCTGGTGTCGCTGTTGCTGGGAGAGCAACAGGCCTGGGAGCTGGAGGGGGCAAGAAGCCATCTCCTCCTGCTGGTGGAGGACTTGTCCTCTTCATCTGCCAGGGTGCTGGGTCACAGAATCCCTGCAGGGTTGGGGCTGGGAGGGACCTCTGGGGATCATCTCATCCAACCCCTCTGCTCCAGCAGCTCACCCACAGCAGGGTGCCCAGGATGGCATCCAGGAGGGTTTGGAATCTCCCCAGAGAAGGAGACTCCACAGCCTCTCTGGACAGCCTGGGCCAGGCTCAGGCACCCTCACACAGCAAAGAATTTTCTCCTCCTCTTTGGGTGGAACCTCCTGGGTTCCAGTTGGTGCCTGTTGCTCTTTGTCTTATCAGTGGGCACCACTGACAAGAGTCTGGCCCCAGCTTCTTGCCCACTGACCCTTTACATATTTACAAACGTTGATCAGATTCCCTCTCAACACCCACTGGTGCCTTCCTGGAGTTAGTTCTTTCTTCAGCTCCTGGGGCTGAAGCTGGACTACGAAAGACCCAGATCAAACACACAGGTGCTGGCCAGGCCGTGTTGGCAACCAAGTTTTTGTGGCAGTGGTGCCTCAAAGCAGCAAACCTAGAGCTGTGCAGAAGTAATCCTGCATATCTTTCCAGGATGGGAAACAAAGGGCTCGGAAAAACACCCCTGTGGGAGCTGGCGGGACAGTTTCTTCTGAAATCCTCCACAGAACTGGAGAGGGACAGAGACATCTGGGAGTGCTCAGAGCAGCTGGATGGAGAAGAAAAGGAGGAAAGAGAACAGCTGTAGATGGCCAGGGGAGATCTAGCTGGGACATTAGGAAGGAGCACTTTCCTGTGAGTGTCGTGAGCCCCTGGCCCAGGCTGCCCAGAGAGGTGGTCACTGCCCCATCCCTGGCACCATCCCAGGGGAGCTTGGCGGGGGCTCTGAGCAACCTGCTCTAGCTGCAGATGTCCCTGCTCCCTGCAGGGGGGTTGGACCAGATGACCTTGAAAGGTCCCTCACAGCCCAAACCAGGCTGTGATTCTAAGCGCCAGAGGTCTTATATCCAATGTAATTGGATAGTACAATAGGAATTCCTTGCTGAACCCCTATAGAATCCTTCCAAGTCACCCTCAGGCTAGCCAAGAAGAGAAGATGATACCTGCAGGACCTCAGCAGAGGTTTGGTGCAGGGAGGACAGCCCAGTGAGCTCCGATCTGAACCAATGGCCCAGGTTGCTGTGGAAACCTGGAGGATGGAAGAGCAGCACTTGGAAAGCAAACCTTAGTGAGGCCAGTTCCAGACCCACTCAGAAAAGACTGATGACCAGAAAAGGCCAAGTGGGTGTTCAGTGCTCTTCAGCAAAGTCAGCAGCAGCAGCACTTGAGAAGGAGGCCTGAGGGGCTGCAGCACTCATCACAGGACTGCTAGCCCAAACCCCAGCAGACAGGTCTTCTGGACTTGGCCAAGGCCATGGCAGGAAGACTCTTGCTTCTTAACCCCCTCCCTGGCACTTCATCTTCCTCTACCTCATTGTTATAGCTCTAAATTACTACATGTAGCTATGCTAAGCCCATCAGATGTGATGAGTAGAAAGTATACCTCTAGAATTAATCCAACACAGGAGGACTGAAGTTATCTATGGCTTTAAAGCTAATCAAAACTGAAAATCCTCAGGTAGTTTTTTTTCCCCCCTACAAAAATAATACAACAGAGACATGGTGGAACTTTACTACTGATTTTCAATGGCATATGCTCACATCAACCTGCTGTGGCCAGGGATGTTTAGACGGATGCAATTTTCCAGCTGTGCTTGGAAGAGATGCATGCGCATACTCTGCTGAAAAATAACAATTCAGAATGAAGAAATCAGAAAAAAAGCAAAATCCCAGTTTCTGTCTTCTACATAAAGCCATATTGGCCCACCTGCAGCAGGGAGCGTGGGAGGGGTAACAGGACATAAAGATGAACAACTGACACCAGGGTGAGAGGCCAGAGGAAAAGGTGCCAATAGGCAATTTGGGAAAGAAGGAAGAATATAGGGAATATGGTAAATAACATTTAAAGGTGAACTGGAAGCAAAACACATCTTAGGACCTGCTCCGTCACCTCACGTGAAGAGACTACGCCACGTTTAGCTTAGTGCATCTGGAGATAACAGCAAAACCAAAGCCCCTGCCCTCGAATCCATCATGTGCTTACAGACCTTTGTCTTCAGATTAACAATATATTTTATTTTCAGCTGATGTAAAGTATTCTGACTTAAGCCTTTTTTCAGAAAGCTTTTGGCTGGGAACACTGTTCTGCCAGAACAGCCCTGGGAAGGAAGAAGAGCTTGTCCATGGAGAAGAAAATCTTTTGGGCAGGCAGCACTTGTAGGCATACTGATTTCAAATCCATGCAACTAGAAGAAGGGTTCCTCTATCTGTCTCTAAGTTAAAGAATGCAACCTAATGATCTATTTACCATCCTAAATACATAGTACTAGAAATTTTCAAGTTGCCCTGGTGTCTAGTGAAAAATCTTTGGGTGCCATGAGAACTTCACCAGGCTCAAAACCTTTCAGATCCCACTGAGTGCTCACAGCATTCATGAACAAATTTCTGCCGACTGGAAAAATGTCCCTGCAGAATCCCCTCCCGAGGAGATGTGGGCTGGAATCTTCTCTGCTCAAAGCCATTTCTTGCTGACCCAACAGGCAGGAGGTCTCAATCCAGCTGTCACCTGGCTAGGTGACTTTTTTTGGGAGGAGGGAGGGGGGAGAGGGAGTAGGGGGGAGGGGGACAGGAAGGAAAGACCCACAGGTTCTCAGCTGACAAAGAAACTTGACCTGTATGCCAGCTGGTCCCCGTGCAGCTGGGGCACTCGGAACAGGAGGAGGAACGACGCCCCCGCCTGCTCCCCGCTGTCAGCTGGATTTGGATACGAGCAGCACCGCAGTTGACACACGGCAGAGAGCAGAACGTGGTAGACACCGGCAATGGAAGGGCATCACCCCAGGTGAGCTCCATGGGAGACAGCACTTCTCTTAGAGATCAGTTTATTGCTGGGGAGGAGACTTTGGTCTTCTCCCAGATCAAGGAGAGCAAAGCAACTAAACCACAGTTTGCCAACATTATCATTTGAAATGCAGAAAGTAAGTGAAAAACTGTTGTTCTGCAACAGGATCAGCATTCAGGGCCCCACCATCAGCAATGTGAACAGCTTCATCGAACTTGGATGAGCTGCCACCTCCATGGACTGAGGCTTGGGGGCTTCCAAATTTCTACCTGGTCCCCATCTGCCGCTCCTAACGCAGCTTAAATCGGGGCAGCTTGAGTGAGATGAGGAAGGCTTGAGCGTTGCCTCGTCGGGATACGAGGAGGGGATCCAGGGGGAAATCAGCCCTGCCCCCTGGCTCAGGAAGACCTCTTGCTCTCTGCAGGTACTGCCAAAGCTGGGCACACACACAGGGATGTGCACAGAGCTCCAAAGGGAGTAAATGTGAAAGCAAACGTCCACCTCCTCCAGCACCGATTCTCAGGAGGCACATTGCAGAGCCGCGGTATGACGTTCAAATGGAGGAGTTAACAGGAAATACACTCCCAAAATGTATTTCTAGGCAAAGTAGGATAAAAGCCAAGACACACCAGAAGACAACAAAGTAAGCTTTCTAATAATATTCCTTCATTTGAGAAGAATAAGCTGCTGCAACAGCTGCACAGTGCTTCAGGTAAAGCAGCTGCTTCCAGCGTTGTCTGCAGTACAAAGAAACCGACTCTGCCCCATTTCCGAGCACAGGGACGGACACGGCTCCACAGCGCATCCTTTAGGTCATCACGAGCCTTAAAACATCGCACAGCCGAGTCTGAATAACTCGCTGCTCTGCCTGTCCCGGTTTGAGCTCGAGCCAGGTGAATTTTGGCCCACTGGATGCCGTTGAGCTGCAGCGAGGACTTGCCTGCTCGCCGGGTCCTACCAGCGGGCGAGACGTCCCCAGGGCAGGCCAGCCAGAGGAATTCCAGCAGAGCAGCCTAAAATCAGGTCCGAGCCGCTGACTGCTCTTGGCAGAGCACAGAGAACCCTTCCGGCCATCTCCTTCCAGGCAATCCGCATGGGCCCAGGGTTAGGGGCCCCAGGGTGAGTGCTACTCTACTGAAGTGCAGCTCTGTAATTAATTGATTTACACTGCCATCAGAATCATTTCGGTCCAAATCTTTGGACCAGTTCCTCTGGGTATCAAATTTGGCAGCACAAACCTGATTTTTAGAAACAAGATCACAAAGCATATGAAAGACCTGGGAGGGACCGACTGGAGCAGAAAGACTCCATGGGCAGCTATTCTTGTGCCTGCTTTTGTCTCCCCTTTTCCCCCAGCCCCAAAGTGCCCCGAGATGATAAGATTCCAGGACTCCAAATGGTTTTGTCCCTGGCAGCCCCGGGCTGGGGCTTTTCCACCGCAGGCCACGTGGCACAGGGACGGTGTTTCAGCACGAGGTTCCCCACGGAGCAGAGGGTGTCGAGGAGCACCGGGCCCGTTACCGCTACCGCCGGGGCCATCCTGGGATTTCTCCCTGGGGGAGACGGGGAAGGGGAGATGGGATGAGGCAGCGGCGCTCGGGCTCCCGCCGGCCTTCCTCTGCCTCCGTCAGGGCTCTGGGGCCACGGGATCCACCGAACTGGATACGCAGGTCCCGGAGCCCCTCCGGCGGTGGGCGGGCGGCGCCCGCAGTTCCTGCTGTCGTCCAGCCCCTGTAACCGAGTCACAGCCCCACGATTGTGTCGGGGATTTCTGGGGAGTCGGGCAGAGGGGCCCCGGGTGCATTTGTCCTGTGGCCAAACATTTCAGAGGAAATGAATGAAGGCAACATCTGGAGGACCATTCACCCTTGTCTTGGAGAAACAAGGCTCAAGAACCAGAGCTGATGGACTGAAAACAACGTACATCACACACTTCTCAGTAAAAAGTGATGGGTGAGGAAGAGCAGATATTGACCAAGGCCAAGGACTGAACAGAACTGACTCCCTTCTGCAACCCTGCCACCTCGCCACCCTGCGGCCAAAAGGGGAGAAGAACGGGGCGAGGATGACGTCCAGCCTTCCTCCTGCCGCCCACCGCCCACGCTCTGCAGACCCTCGCCCACGGTGATGGGGAGGGACCGCCCAGGCGCCACCAGGAGGATTTGTGGGCGGGGACCTGGAGCTGATGTGTCGGGGGTTACTGCCTTGTTCGGGGTCAGGCAATGACTATGTAGAGGCGTCATTTGCACAGGCCGTGTTCCATTGTATGAATAGGAGATCGTTTGTGGGTGGAGCGATCCCCCATGCGTCTGCGCAATAAACACACTCCCTGTGGGAGCTGTGGGCTCCAGAGTCTGTGTCTGCACGTCACCCCAGCAAGGGAAGGCTTTTCTGCCTGCCTGGATGCCCTGTCTTTGCAGCACCCTGGCTCATACTTCTCTTGTGTTTCTGCTCTCCTGCCCCTCTCAGCAGTGAGTGTCCCAGCCCCATGGCTCTCGAGGTCCCCCTGCTCCGGTGGCACTCCTCGGCTCCTCTCCGCGGTGCCAGCAGCCCTGGGCCCGGGTTCCTCCCCTTTGGGGTCGGGGTTTGCGCCGTTCCTCTTCTCTTCAGCAGCCTCCTTGCAGCGTTGCTGTTGTCATGCTCGGACTGGGGCCTTCTCCCCAGAGCTCCTCTCTTCCAATCCCCAAGGCCAAGATTTCCACAGGTCACTTGCTCTCTGGCATCTGTGAAGGGCTACGCCCTGGAGTGTCTGTCTCACAGAGCGCCTTGGAGGGAGGACTGCAAGTGGGGCAGAGCCCCGTGAGCCGGGCAGAGCACGTCTGGGCCCAGACCGTGCTGAGAGGAGCAGAGCATGTGTGTGAG
>NW_008582347.1:0-646 GCF_000691845.1 Merops nubicus | reverse complement strand
TGCCCGCGTGTCCCTGAGGCCCTATGACGTCAGGACCCGGCCCGGATCCTGTTTAACCCGGCGCGGACACTGCCCAGGGCTCTTTTTTCCTCGCCTGCTCCCCACGGCCTCACCCACTGATGGATCTGCCGCCCGCTTGCCGCTTGGTTCCCGCTCCACTGCCTGCCCCGAGACCGAGATGGCTCCAGCCCGACACCGCTGTGGGCCCCTGGCAGTCACTGCTCCCGCAACTCTCCCCCGCCCACTGGCTTGATTCCTGCCCTTTATTTTCACTCTGTCCATCTGTATTTGTTTCTAACATTTTTCTGTTTTTGTAATAAAAGCTGTGGTGGGTATTTGGCGTTTGACCCCCCCTCCCCTTGTGTCTTCATCAGATCGGGACAGCATCTGAGATTTGGGAAGTCCCTTGGAATGGTTTCTGGTGTCCCTGAGCATCTCTGGTCAGCGGTGACTGGTGGGTCATAGACAGTCCCGTGCTGTGTTTTGTCCCGAGTTTTCCTTTTCAGCTCTGGCCTCGGGGCCAGGACGGCCTTGGGACTAATTCCCCTGTGCCCCCTCCAGCTCCATTCCCCGCAGCCAGGGCACAGCCCTGTGATGCAGCTCCCGCTCTGCCTAGGCCCGTAGAGGAGGTAGCTGGGGGAGGCGG
>NW_008582346.1:12483-17541 GCF_000691845.1 Merops nubicus | reverse complement strand
CCACGGCGAGGTCTGCACTGACTCTGCCTACCGGAGCTCCTGCGCGCCGTTGTGAAGCCGCCCCAGCGCAGCCGGACAAGGCACCTGCTGGGCGCTGTGTCGGGGTGAAGGGACACCCCGCGTCACCTTCCCCGTGTGCGGCCCCTCAGCCGCGCTCCTCCGTGGTCCCGGATCGACCTCCCAGACCAACACCTCTTCCCTGCTCTCCTCGGTCAGGACCCTAACTTCCTCAAGTGTAAACAGTTTAAAGGAAATTATTTTAAATTCCCGAGGATTATAAAATAGATCCTGACCTCTTGAAAATGTCAAGTATTTCAGTGTTCACCAAAATGTTGTTACTTAGTCTCAAGTATTCATAAAGACTCAGAGGATATACAAGTCCTGAAAGCCCAATAAAATATAACTGAGTATTCATGAAACTGCTTTATTGCAGTTAACATATTTTATTCCTGTATTGCTGACGTTTTAATTGCTATTTTATTTTAACTCCATACAGCAATGCCCAGTAGTTTCAAGTAGGAGACCTCCTGGTGTGAGGTACCGCAGGCACACATAAAAACCCCTGCTGCAGGAAGCTCACCGACCACGGTAAGAACTGGCTGCGAAGAATCAGGACAGAGAAGAGCAAAGTGCAGCTCACTACGGTAAACACATATGGTTTGGAGGTGCTTCACCCTCCTCTGCCAGTTCCATGGGTACAAAGAACAGACTTGAGGGAGAACTGCAGTAACGTTGTTGTGACAGGTTGAGACTGCCCTCTGCTCTTTCTGCAGTGGATGCAAGCTTGGCTGTAGCCTGCAACAGGCTGAGGAGCTGGGTTTGTGTCCCAGATTTAATAAACAGGAACAGCCACAGCCCAGGAAATATGGGAAGAAAACACCATCCCAGACACATCACTGCAGGCTGTGCACACCCAGCTGTCTCCAGGCTAAGCAAAGACCCCAGGTTGGTGCTGGAGGCACCTGCCTCAGCCCCAGAGGAGCCTTGCTCTGCTGGCACAGCACCACAAGGTGGGCTTCAGGAGCCTTCTGCTAGGATGGTACATGCTGTAACTCCAGGAAATTCTCCTTTTTGGATGTTGATATCCTGATGTTGACATGTATTAAATACTGCCAGCTTTCAAGAGCTCCTCTGTTGTCAATTGCAAATGTACAGAAATCACAAGTTCTGCTCCCCAAACATCATGATTTGTTAAAAAGTAACATAGGGGGCCTGTTAAATCTGTCCTTCGGAAATTAAAAACTTTGTATGTACTCAGGTTATGTTTTCTCAACCTCTGTCTGCAACTAGAAATATTTCTCTGGGGGAGGGACAACTTTAGAGATTAAATTCTGGTATTATCACATCTTGCTTTTAAGAGCTACAAGGGAAACATCAAGGGTCTCAGGAGCTGATAACACTGCTGCTCTAAGTTTTTCCATATTCCTGACAACTCAGGTCCGGAATCTTAAAATCACACAAGAATCCCATCTCTCACAAGAAAAAATTGAAGTTTTAGCTCTTTACAAGTAAATTAAAAAATAACAACACAATTTCCTACGGGAACAATTGTTTCTTTTCTTGCACCAAAAGTGAGGCCTTAATAGCATGAGGCTTCTAGTTTTTTTTTCCCCAGTTTCCCTCCCCTACGCCAGAGTCCCTGGCCCCATTTGGAGGGCAGGAAACAATTAGAGATAGGTACACACTAGCCAGAGAGACGGGCTCTGGTGTCAGGAATTTCTGTGTCACTGGAAAAAGCAAACAGCAAAAATATTGCCACACTGGAGAAACCCAAACAACCAGAGGACAGTAAAGGCCTGTGAGTCTGCTACACTCAAGAGCTGCATTAACAGTTTAATTTTAATCAATATTTGTTTTGTTAAGTTTCTCCAGTTCAAACAGTTGTTTTACAAATTTCTTTATTTATTTGACATAAACTATAACCAAATGTTTCACTGATAAAGAATAGTTGACTATTTTGTAAATACATTTATTCGTACCTTAGCATTTGGCTTTTATTTTTTCATTTTAATTTGGCTTTTGTTCACCTAAGGCTGCTGCCAGTCTGACTCAGCAGACAGAACAGAGCAATGACTGGGCACTGAAGGAACAAAAATGGGACAAAAAAAGAGGAACAAAAACTAGAGAGAACCATGTGAGCAAGTATTTCAGTATATCCCAGATTTCTGCATCTAAATGGTTATTTACTCCCCTCATCATTTTCCCTAAATATCATCATTTTCCCTGCTAACACTGAAACCCTTGGTCTCTCCTGCTCCCTGCACAGCAATTGGTATTTTTTAGTGACTTCACTGTCTGCAGTAAATGTCTTTGGTTTGTCATGGTGCATGCTGAGGTGGGGGTCAAGGCAAAGTTTCGTAGCTTATAAGGAGATGTTTATTGAGGTCTGATCCAATAACCACCCCCAAGCTGCCATCAGGAGACTGGAGCACAGGAAAACTTTTCAGCAGGGAGATGAGGACTGCTGGTTACTTACTAGAGGAAGGAGAAGGGAAAAGTTTGAGTTCTCCCTTCCGATCCAAGATCTCAGATTCTGAAACCAGCACCCTTTGCAGTTGTGCAAAGTATCTCTTCACACACATCCTCCTCACGACCTGGGCTAACCATCCCTTCTGTCCTGGCGTCCCAATAGCCTGCTGGAACAATGCAGCTGCAGCCTTGAAGCCCCCAAAAGGCCACATATCCTGGGAATATGCATCTGTGCTTTATATCTTTAGACGAGTGCATGTTTCAAAGCACTGTACTGTGTTTGAAGCATTCAGCACAGAACTGCAAGCATGGCTGACAGAACATTTGGAAATTCACCTTTAAAGAGAGACTTCAAGCTCTGGATTTTCACGTGCTTGTACACCCACTGATAATGCAAACCAGGTGTCTTCCCAAGTTCATGATTTGCTATTAAAATACCTTGCAAAAGCTCACTGCCTGATGAGGGTGGAATACTTCAATCATTCCTCAGGGGTCAGTATCAGCACTGTGTAACGTCTTTGTCGGTGACAGGGACAGTGGGATCAGGGGCATCCTCAGCGAGTTTGTGGAAGACACCAAGCTGGTGGTGTCAACATGCTAGAGGCAAGGGATGCCATCCAGAGGGGCCTTGACAGGCTTGAGAGGTGGGTCTATGCCAACCTCATGAAGTTCAACAGGGCCAAGGGCAAGGTCCTGCACCCAGATCTGGGCAATCACAAGTACAAATACAGGCTGGGCGATGAGTAGCTTGAGAGCTGCCCTGAGAAGGACTTGTGGTGAATGAAAAGCTGCGTATGAGCCAGTAGATGTGTGCTCGCAGCCCAGAAAGGCAATCGCATCCTGGGCTGCTTCAAGAGAGGCGTGGCCAGCAGGTTGAGGGAGGTGATTCTCCCCCTCTACTCCGTTCTCATGAGACCCCACCCGGAGTGCTGTGTTCAGCTCAGGGTCTCCAGCATAAGAAAGACATGGACCTGCTGGAGCGGGTCCAGAGAAGGGCGAAGAAGCTGATCCAGGGGCTGGTTGGAGCACCTCCCCTGTGAGGACAGGCTGAGAGAGCTGGGGTTGTTCAGCCTGGAGAAGAGAAGGCTCCAGGGAGATCTTACAGCAGCTTTCCAGTACCTAAAGGGGGCCTACAGGAAAGATCCTCTTTATCAGATTGTAGTGGTAGGACAAGGAGCAACGGTTTTAAACCAAAAGAGGGTAGCTTTAGATTAGATATTAGGAAGAAATTTTTTGCTGTGAAGTTGGAGAGGCACTGAAGCAGGTTGCCCGGGGAAGAATGTCCCCTCCCTGGAAGTGTCCAAGATCAGGTTGGATGAGGCTTTGAGCAACCTGATCTAGTGGGAGGTGTCCCTGCCCATGGCAGGAGGGGTGGAACCGGATAATCATGAAGGTCCCTTCCAACCCAGACCATTCTGATTCTATGATTAACAGCCAACAACATGCAGCAAAACATCATGAAGATAATTATAAGCTTTAAAAGGCTTGTTGAAGATACACAAAACACTCTAAAAGAAACTACTTGTGTTAGCCTTATAGATCTACAAAAGTACTGCAGCAGTTAACTTGCACACTTGTCTGCATGTATCTTTCCCCCCCTCATACAACCTAGCTTCTCAGTTACAGCCACAGGAATCAGAAGTATTAGACCTGAATTCACACTTCACTTTGAACACTCTCAATTAAAGCATGTTCTCCATGGCTGGCAGGCACAAACAGAATGGCAACCCAGTCTACTTCTAGGAAGTTTACGTTGTGCCCTGATAAAAGAGGCAATTACTGCCATACCTCATATTTGAGCGGAAAACCAGAAAATGTCAGACTTTAAGTTCGTAGTTACCCATAGAAAGAAGTCTAAACAGTCAAGTTCAAAACCTTTTCACTTTCTGGAATTTTATACATTGTCATATGCTGGATTTTGTTTTTAAAACCCTTCCTGTAAAAACTGACTGTATTCATCATAGAAACTCAAACCTAAAATACAGACCTTTCTGCAATATGGAATGCACAGTCTAACACATCAGAGATTTTCAAGTATCGGTTTGGCTAACATATGCTTTAGCATACTGTCAGATTCAGATCCAGAGGTTTTAGTGACCCTTACTTACAGAAATGATCATTTGCAGAGGAAACAGAAAAGCGCTTAACTGAGGAGTACAGTCAATGTTTCATTGAAAGCAAGCTATGGTGGTTGTCCCTGCACGAGCAGGGCAAGCAGGGCTGCAGCTGGGCACACATCTGCCTGGGTGCAGCGACCATGGCATGTGCCATAGCTGCTCAAGCTCACAGAGTGCAGGAGGCCCTCCCTGGTCCCCCAGCTTTCTCACAGTGCCCACAGGCCAGCCCTGCCTCTTCCTCCAGGGAAATGGGGCAATTCGGCCCAGTCTATTACTGCTACTGATGTAGATTCTTCATATTCTTGCTGGGAAGCCTCAGTAACAATATCTTCTGAATTCACCATTTTAACAGCTGGAGTAAGGGAGGAAGAAGAAAAGTCTAAAGGTTGAGATCAGACAAAGAATTAGAAGAAAGCTGAAGATGATGAGGAAGGATCAGACAGCAGTGACGCACTGCTCTCCCTGTAGCAGG
>NW_008582346.1:0-12437 GCF_000691845.1 Merops nubicus | reverse complement strand
AGCGGAAAGCCAAGCCTTAGGGACTAACCACCCTCCTTACTCCATCCTTAGCCTGTGTGTAAGTTTCCCACTGAGGTCAATCAGGGATCTTATTTTTAGGAGTGCAGCCTTTAGCGTGAGATTTATTACCCAGAATTGGCTCCTCCATCTAAGAGAGATGAGATTCCCACAATACATTTTAGAGTATGTGCAGGCTAAAACAATTAAAATTTATAACCATTAAAACCATAATCAAATGACCATTAGAACCTTGGAAAACAGGATTCTGAAACCATTGTACACCATTCAGGACAATTTCACTGATTTCAACTGTTGAGAAAAAAAAATATGCTAAGTGAGGAGGTAGGGCACTGTATGCTTGTGAGTTTGCATTTATATTAGAATGGTTATCCAGGATAGAAAAATTATTTATACTTAGAAACTAACACTACATCTGTTTAGAGAACAAAGAGCTATATTTAATTTTCATTTTTTTACTAAACTGAGCTAACATTTTCTCTAGCATCAGCTGCCAAAGATGGGAAGCTCACAATTCCTTACATGGATACCACTTTTTGTATGCTGAACTGGCCACTGCATTGCTCCCCTCTCGTTAGTGAAAGAACAGTTTGGCAACAAAGAGGCTGCTGAGCTGCTGTAACTAAAGCCCAGAGGTGTGTCCAGGGGACAAATTAAAAAGGCCTGAGACATGAGGATAATTGAAACAACGGGTTTTTTAAAGGTTGGACCTTCCTGAAAAGGAGAAGGCAAAAACCAATGCCTCCCTACTCTGCAGCTGCTCCCACAGATCAGAGAACTACGAGGCTGGATTCTCCTTATTTCACTAGTTAATATTTGCACACAGAAGGGCAGTTGTACTGGTGCCTTCTGAACAGCCAAAGGACACAGCCTCGTGCCATGCAGATGAAGAGGGCAACCCTGCGACACTGACTACAAGGGGAAGAGAGAGTTAATTAATTCTCCTTTAAGTAATACAAGGGTTAATAGGCTCCTTGCTCAAAAGACTCTGGCAGGAGTGTAAAATGGCAGGAGATTTCATTAATTTAGAGATAAGACACCGCAAGCCCTGTGGGCAAGGGCTTCAATGGGAAGAGAAAAGTGGAACTGCAAAGGGCAAGAAAAAGCAGAGATCCCAAGGAAAGGAAGAGACCAGACAAGTAAGGAGTCCCCAGACCTGGGACAAAAGAGAATCCTTGTCTGAGGTCATCTGGGATATTCCCCGGTCCATCCCTGCTCCTCCCAGATCCGATGCACTAAAATAGCCCCAAGCTGCACTTTCATTTTCCCTGTCTTGGTATCCTGCCAACATAGAGCACATTCCTTTTACGGCAGCGAGTTTAGAACTACAAGAGTCATAAACTATTCTTAAATGGGTCTTTTCTGAGAATCACGGTCCTTTCAACATCTTGAAAAACATCTAAGCTTTTCCATTCCAGGCAGTACTCTCCAGCACAGTGGTAAGTTTTAGTTGCTTCTGGTACTCAGATAATGAGATACAAGTGTTCTGGAAATAACCTTTTAATTTAACAATTCCTACTGGCAAGCCCAAAAGCTTTTCACGTTGCTCACCAATAAAGAATTCACTTTCAGTACTAAAAGAAAACGCAAAGTTAAAGAACATTTCAGTTTCTGCTGTGGATAGAGCTATCCAAGGGGATACCCGTTTTTACAATGAGGTCAATTCGATTAGGTATGCTCTTCCTCTCCACCAGTATTTGCCTTCTCAAGCTTACCAATACAGCAGAGCTAACAAGCTTTCTATCCTCTCTATTCTTAATTCAGGACAAATCCCATGCATCATTTACCAGAAGATGAAAAACACCTTTTTCTTTCTTAGCAGTGAACAGAAGCCCTTTGACAGGAATTTCTATTCTGCTTTGCTGAAGTAACTTCATACTAGTTTTCATTTCTCCATTAAAAAAAAAAAAAAAAAAGGGACACTAATTTTGAAGATTAAACAAATACATCATTTGGACTTGGAGTTCTTTTAAATGGTGTTACACAGTGCTCGGTAACTTGGCAGACTTCCTCCTCAGATTACAAAGCTTATTTGCCTAGGTAATGATGTACAATAGATATGTGATACGAGCCGTTTCTCTTAGGTAGAATATCTCATGCAAATGAAGCAAAAAGAGGAAGCCTCCAGCTGAGAACTAGTATGATTTAACAGGACTTCCAACCCTAAACATCAAAAAAAGCACCCTCTTTTGAAAGGAGTGTTGTCTTACTCTTTTCTAAAATGAGAGGAGTGAAGACCAGCCCTGCAGTAGGCTGCTGGGCAAGAACTCCTGTCCCACCCTGCACAGAGGGGCTGTGGTGCAGGAGGTGTGAAGGGAGCTGCCACTGCTGCTCCAGAGAAGCTGAATTCTGAAACATCACAGAAGAGTTCAATTTGATGGCCCCGTTTTATGAGGCACTGCAAGGAAATGGAGAAATAATATTCACTGGTCCACTGAAAGGGACAAGATCTCTGAACGCATCAGAGCTAAAAACAGTTGTGAATTCAGCCGTGGTTTTGACCTTTGATTTAATGAGTTCTGAGAGTGAAATCTGTATCAGGAAACTGAAAACAAACACACAAAGAAACAAAGAAACACCAAGAAACAACCCTCCCTGCAACAGCAGCAAACTAAAGCGTCCTTGCCACAGGATCAGATGCCATGGGGTTATTACAATGTATATAGGAAATTACAACTAAATAATCAGGAAGTCTATGGCCAGCAGATTTTAAAGGTTTTTAAAACTCCTTTAACTGAAAAAGTGGTTGGTGCTAATATCTACCTACATGTATATGCACATCATGTGCCTATAAATGGCACACACTCTACTAGAAAAATAAATTTCTACTGTAAAAAACAGACCCACATCCTACCCAGACATCAGCTTGTGTCACTGCACTCAGTATTCAATTCTCCAGCGTACACCATCTGAAGGGAGAATTATCTTCATGTATTTTTATCATTTACTACATGAGAAAATATACTTCTTAGATCAGACTGTAAACCAGATATAAGTATCGTCTCATACTTTGTAAAAAGGCTTCTAAGTAAAGCATGTGGTCTATAAAATTTAGTTATGATCTATCTGTTAGCTAGCATAACTGCATTTGAGACCAGTTCAGGTCGGTTGTTTCTTTTTTTATCATCCCAGCTACCACACAAGCATTTCGAGTTAAAGTCACCATAGCTGCCAATCTCTCCCCAGCAGTCTCCCTTACATGGAAATTTTCTACGTGGCTTTCTCCAAAAGCCAATACCGCTCATCACCACAGAGAGGTGCCATCTCCCTTTCCTAAGAGGAGGTATTGCACAGCCTCACCAGTTACCCTTCAAGCAACATCCTTCAAAAACATCCTCGGCACACAGAAGTCTAAGCATATCTCAACAGAATAAAAGCATTCTTTAAGAATGTACCTTTGATCACACAGATTGTGTCACAATGGCATGCAAAGCAGTCTCATGAATATACAAGAAAACTCAGCTTATTATCCAAAAATAGTTTTTCAAAAATCCTAGCATGAAGAAATTCTAATACTGCTCAAAACCCACACTGTAACAGCAGCATTAACCATGCTAAAACCAAAGAACCTTTATGCAGCTGAAAAAAAAGAAAATAACACCTAATCCATACCACGATACAATTCCATCAATTAAAACAGAAACTCTTAAGTCTCCCCTAGCTGGAGACATACTTTTATTTTTATGAATAGCAGTGAGAACACTCTACAGCAAATAAGGAAGAGTATTTATCTTTATACTTTAAATCCTATTAGAACTTATAGTAAAATCAAATTAATTAATATTGAGTATCAATGACTGAAAAGTGAGAGAGCAAAGAAAAGTATTTCTGTCCTAACAGAAATAAACTGGATTCACATATAAAGAGTATTTTATTTTAAACCACTGCCCAAGGTGGATTAATTTGATAAATATTTTCATTTAAATTTCTGTAACACTGTTTTCTTAAAACAAACCTTCACTTGGTTAGGCTATCCAAGTTAGGCTGAACTACAAGTTAGTTGGTTAGGTTAAGTATGTTGATTAGCAAAAAATATATAACTTTACATGAAATTTTCTGCCACTGTTTAATAATCAGGATTGTATGTACATCTACCTGTGGCTTAGGTATTGACAGGGATAAAAACATTTATTCATGACTCTTCTTCCTTCTTGCAAGAGAAAATGTCCAAAGGCAAACCTTTTTTCAATGAAGAATGTTACTTGGAATCTGTGTGAGCTGAATTCTGACTTTCATTCCAGTGCAGTTTGACATAGCATTTTATGGCTTTTAGTTAGCTACATATATCAACACTGGATGTGCAGCACAAGCACCTGCACCTCCAGGCATCCTAACGCTATTTTTCAATTCATAAACAAAAGAAGTATTACTTCTAGATAAATACATGACTTTAAAACCTGCTTTGATAATTTCCTTTCTCCCGAATTCTCTCTCAAGTCTCCAGAATGCAAAGGTGTATTTTCCATCTAATTGATTGAAAATACTTACTAAACCTTATGTTTTTTCAATCTACGTTTCCCAGTGCTAAATGCACTCAAAAGACGAAAACACTCATCCTACAATCACCAGCTGGACCTGCAGCCAACAGTAACCATGCTAAACCTTTCTGTGCAGCAAAAAGTACTTACCTTTGGGAAAAAAACCATAAATACTTTCTCCTGCTGTTAGGGTGAGCATATGACAGGGCTAATATTGGAGTTATTTCCAGGGTCAGCTCCCTCAGCCTCAGCCTGAGCCACCTATGGGCAGGGGTGATGGCACCTGCCTGCTGACACCAGGGCTGGCAGCAGCCCCCAAATCCTGCACAGAGCCCCCCTAGACCCACACACATCAGGGCTGCCCATGCCCATGAGGGTGGCTCATGGGGCCAGCCCACAGCTCAGTTCAGCTCCTCTCATTTGTTCTCCTCTTCCCTCAGCCTTTTGCTGGTTCGAAGGCTCTGTAGTTCACCTTTCCGTCTGGATCAATAGTCTAAGATAAATTTGGATGACGTTTTCCTTGCATAATTTGTTCTTAAAAGTGACATCTGTTCCAATTCCAGAGGCAGCAGCACGGCACCGGCGGGCAGCCCCCTCCTGCTGTCAGGAACTTCATTAAGCCTTGCCCCAAAATGCAGTTTGTTTCTGTCCTAGTGGGACTCATGGTCCAAAAAAGGAAATGCTCTATTTGAAACATTGGGAGTCCCTCTTTCCCGCCTGGTCCTGACATTTCACACCACTCTCACTGACACATGAGACCTTCAGCACCCCTTGCCAAAATAAACTGACAAAGGATGTACCAGCTCTATGTCCACTTTAGGGGTTTTTGAAACAATGATTACTGGTTAGAATTCTGACATATTTGTTCGGTATGTTATTTTTATAGCATTGGTATATATGTACAGAAAGATTCTCATTCTCTTGCATTTGTAGGTGTACTTAAATAGGCATTCACACATAGAACTTACCTAGATGTTTGGAAATTTTATGTAGTTGCTAGGCAAAACAAGTAAGAAAATTAACAAACTATAAGCTATGATCAGTTAAACCCGTCTGAAAATTTCACTATTTGTAACCCAATACAAAGAAGTATTACACAAGAGATTATTAGGTTGCGAATAATTTGACTGGCCAGATGACCTTTCATGGCAGTATAGTTGAGATTTTAAGAAATAACAGAGATAATGACCTGAAGTAGTTGCAGCAACTAATTTCGGATCATTGAAGTCTGTTGCACAAACCTTGTTTTGCAGACAGATTGCCCATGGAACACAACAGTCACTTGGCTCTGTAATGAACTATCTTGTCAATGAAGATGCTTTTTTTTTTTTTTCTTCAGAGACACTTTTATCAAATTCTCTCCAGCTTTCCTTCTCAGGAACTCACTTCAGGTACTTTAGCTGGATGAATATGCAACTGACTATCAGAAATTAGGCAGAGTAATGTTCAACCACTGTATTCCCAGATGATGGAGCTATCTTGTATGTCTGCAACCTTTGCCTGAGGTTGCTCTTCCTCCTCTGACAGGTTAGGAAATTCACCCTACGGTGTTTGGGAAACAAACTGGGGCAATCATTCAGAAAAGAGCAAGCATCCTGGAGAATTTTTGAAAGGTTTTTGCCTTTTCAAAAGCTCGGGAGTAAGCTCACACAATGTCCATTTTTAAAACAAAAGAAAAGAGCAATTAACCAGTTAACTATGTGGCCATAAACCAGCATTCAACACCCAGAAAGCTTTCAAAACAGATTACTGAACATAAACAGGCAACTGAAAATTAGAAAGCAATAAACTGCCAAATGGACTTACCAATATCTAACCCAATCAACCAACGTGCTTTCCTTCCTTCCTTCCTTCCTTCCTTCCTTCCTTCCTTCCTTCCTTCCTTCCTTCCTTCCTTCCTTCCTCCCTCCCTCCCTCCCTCCCTCCCGGCAGGAGGAAAGCAATAAATCCAACACGTCAAATATAAAATACTTTTGATAGAGCAACCTGTAAAAGCACCTTCCTTCTGGATCCTATGACATGGATGCAGAGCTACTTGAAAAAACCACACTCATTCAGCGCTTCTCCTACTGACTAGGGTCAAAAGCCAGCAAGCAGTCTTGCTAAAACTGCAAAGACACCAACCTGCAAGGAATGTGAAGCACCCTAAAGAGCTGAGCAGAACTCAAGGTAGTCTTAATAAATTGGAAAAATGGTCAAAAATCAGTGGATGAAATTCAATACAGCCAAGTACAAAGAACTACATTGGGACTTTAAAAGAAATCCACAAAAGGCACAAAACCAAAAGGAAGAATAGCAGGCCAGCAGCATGTCAAGGTTACAGTGACAATAGGTTGAGCCAACAGTGTGAAACTATTAAAAAACAAAAAAAAAAGGTGAATGACAATGTGGAGTTTATTAAAAAGAGAAGCACAATACATGATAGTAGGAGCTGGGCTGGAAAAAATATGGAAATCTGCCCTCCTCAGCAGCAGTGAGGCATCAGCTGGATGCCCTCCTCATTTGGTGCATCAGACAGAAAAAAACTGAGGAAATTACAGAAGAGAAATTAAAAAAGTGGTTCAGGTAACCAAACCCTCAGAAAAAATGTTAAAGAATTTGTTTTATTTAGTCTACCAGAGTGACTGTGGAGATGGGATAATGCTCTGAAAACCTGCATCTTGTCTTAAATAGCATTACATCACTTAGCTGTTACACTATTAGTGTCACAGCTTTCACTTGGTTGTTCTTAGATAAAAATGTACTACTCTGTAATTCATATGTAGCAGAGCAACAAAAACGGTCTTGTTTTTCCTCAGACAGCTACTGTACTTCACATAATGAAGGGATTCACAGGCAGAGTCTTAGGGTCTTGAAAAGTACCTGTTGTAATGCTTCCCAGCATGATTCAATGACTGCTAAGAGTCTGGTGAAGTCCAGCAACCCTCCCAAGTTCAGAGGGAAGTAGCAAAGCTGCCTTGTGGTTTTGGATGAGGGATGCCAGGTTCTGCATAAGATCAGAAAACAGCAATGCCCAGTGGGTGCCTTCCCGACTGAGCCACTAACTTGCTACACAGATCAGTGTAGAACTCATCCCTTACATGCTTTTATGGAAAAGGAAGTCTGTATACAGACAATTTGGTTTCTTATGAAAAGAGATTTTAAAAGGTGTGCTGTCAGCACAGAGTATTTTTCCACTCCATGTACAAAAGACATAACAAAGCACTGATTTTTAGCCTGAAAAAAATAGGAAAAAATGAGGACACAGTCTCTAAAAGTGCAGTTCTCACAGCAAGAAATACTAAGGCTTTGATCAACAAGGCAATTGTTTTTCTTTCTCTACAGATGTTCAAAAGCACAGATGCTACAGCTATATAAAACCCAAATCACTTTGTTTGTGGAGTTTCTGAAATTGCCTCTCAGGGGTTTAACTTCATACACTTGGCTGATCCACCTCAACTTTTCAACCTGTTCCCAAGCTGGCAGCCTCTGCATCTGTTCCTGTCGTCTCTCCCTCAAACCTGTGCTACAGCTCTGACAGCACCATTGGTGTGAAGGAGCAGAACCTAACCAAGAGGACCTGCGAGGCAGATTCAGCATCATTAAGACTGGATCACTAATTGAACACTCAGTAGTACAAACTTGACTTGAACTGAGTGTAATCATGACTGCTGACAATCAGGACACGTAAGGAGACATTGACATTACTTTTATGTTTAATATCAACCTTCCTCCCAGCAGCAGGATGGTGACAATCTCACCCAGGTGACAAGGCCTGCTTGTACAAAGTTAACCATTTTTCTTAGCTGATTTGAGCAAGTACAGTAACCTTACATCAAACCAACACTTGCTCCTGAACCAGTGGTAGGAAACCCAAGGTCAGACTCTCTATGCTGTCACCTGCTGCATGCACCTGCACCATGGCTCCTCTGGCCAATGAGGGCAAACAGAAGGGACATCCTTGTGGCTCTCACCCCAGCACATGTCCTCAAAGTGGTTGAAATCACGCACACTCTGCGCGTGCAGCTGGAGAAAGAGCCTCGCCTGTGGATCTCCTCCAGAACCACACACCAGGCCACAGAGGAACAAGAACGGGGCAATCCCTCAGCCAGACCAAACACTTTCTGGGCTGTTTTCTTCTGGTGACGACTGGCACAGGTCACTTCCCCAGGAAGCTGCTAAGGTTCCTGCTGTTGATTTTTTTCTTTCCATTTTCATTGTGTGGTCGGAGTGAAAGCGGTGGCATTTGGCAGCGACTTTCCATCAGCACTATTGTTACTCCCCAACAGCAGGGATTTGTTTTCCTTCAGGTGAAACGCAAAGGCCTTGTCCCTCTTTGGAAGAACAGGGAGTTAAAGAGACTCCTGGGAAAATACTCTCAAATGCCACACACCATGTTACTCTTTGAGACTTCGTGGATGCTTCCCAACAAAGCAGCGCGTTAGCACAGGACGTACACCTCGCTAAGCCGCTGCCCACGTTTCACAGACATCACTAAGCCTGGTGGTCAGATGCTACTGACAGGAAAGGGCAAACTGGGGAGCTCTGCAGAAGTCCTGTCCTTAGACTTGGTCTGTGTAGCACTCAAAAGCTGAATCATGTTTAAATCCAAAACTTGCCAGAAAGGTCATTTCCACTGCCCAGCCTAAATAAAGAAGTACTTATACTATTAATCATGTTACAAAATAATAATAAACTATAACTTAAGCCCATGAAGACAGCAAAACCGTGTTATCACCTTATAACTTTAAGCACTGTTCTTGCCTGTTTTGAGCTAGTATCATTCAATTCCTCTCAGGTCTTAGAAGTCCTTAACTGAGAAAAGCCTCTTTATTCCCAGTTCCAGTTGCTACACTGTGTGGTTTTCAGATAATGCTATTGGAATTGAGGCTGCTGAATGAGAACCAGGAGGCTGGAGCTAAGAAGATGAATTATAATTTCCAATTACCTCACCATAAATGGCATTCCCAAAGACTTCTTCTACTCTGTTTCTGGACAAAACCTAAGGATCACCATCTTCACAGATTAAAGACACAAAAATCCCTGTTAAAACCCAGAATGACATTCTTCAGCTTCTGGTTAGAAGTTACTGATGGAATATGTGCTCCTTTCTTTTTCCTAAGTGGCTGGTTAGAAATTACTTTTAAAATGCTGCTAGTTGGTTATACATTCACAAATCTCCATGGGGAAGGACTTAAATCTTCCATTTTGTGCTTTTTTTTTTTTTAAAGCTAGTACATATTAGTTTACTGAAAACCTAAGATCCTTCTGAGGTGAATAAAGCATCTAAAAAGAGAATAATACAATCCTACAGAAGCAACAAGAGTGAGGGAAGGGAAAGTTAACCTGTAGCCACTTTCTACTCTGTAAGACTCTAAAAAAATAATAAAAAAAAAAGAAACCCAAAAGCCAGCAGGATTTTTGTTGTTATGTTTTAAAGACCTCTAGCTCACGTAAAGTAACCTCTAAATAATTCCATGTATGGACAAGACTATTCCAGAGCAAGAAACTCTCTATTTTCATCTAGCCTTGGAGTCTTCTCAAAATAAGCATACCAACTTCAGACTGACTCAGGGAAAGATAAATCCATACCTGACTTTATTCTACAGTAATTTCTAAACACCAGGAATTTAAGAGTCTATTTTTCTGAATGTCTTCTGGCTAAAGGAACCCTTAAACAAGTCGGGGCTAGACCAAGCTATAATTAGGCCAATAGTTTATCCCACTTTCCTATCAGATAAAGCCTCCACAGCTTAAGTTCACAACCTGGGTGCTGCTGAAACTGTAGCTTTTAATGAAAAAAGAAAAATAACAGAAAGGGGGAAAGAAGGTCATATTTCCTACCTACGACTAAGAAAACATTGTGTGTGGCTTAAGAGCTGCTGTGTAATGAGGACACACTCACTTGAATTATGCAGCTCAACAAAGCTATCTCAAAATTGGATGGGTTTACTGCATCGCTGGCTTGTAGCGATGCCAGTCAGATGCAGACAGGCAGACTTCTTAACCTTCTGGCTGAGAAGATTAACTCCTTAACAGAGTGATCTCTCTCCTTTCTCCTTCCTATTCCCCCATCTTTTAAAATAAACAACAAAGGAGACTTTAACAATCCACCTACAAGGGAAATTTCATTTTCTGGCATTTCTAATGTAATAAATAGGCTGGACCCCGAATGAAACAGAAACCAGTATCACCTTACAAAGCTGACAAAATGTGAGTAGGTAAACAAGATCCTCCCATACCTCCATAAAGATCAGGGCAAAGGACCAAATATCTTCCTCATGGGCAAGTTCCCCTATCGAACAGCTGTGAGGGAATTCTTATGGTACATACAGACATAAAATTCTGTGACAGTGTATAACCACCACCACTTGGAAAAATAAGCAAGGTCATTCAGTCAAAAGATTTTATTTTTGTCTAGGATCAACTACTTTATATGGCTTTGCTACCAAATATAGAAACATTAGCCCATATACAAAGGCACCGCTTTTAAAGATTGTGCTTTTGGGGGAAAACCAGCAATTTTTTTCCGCTCCTAAAAGATCTTTTAAAATATGCATTATAAAGATCCAGGGAACGTTAGGCACGAAAAGGACCAATCAACCACATTCTGGACTGAACTATAGATGGCTTAACTCCACTAAATGTAGTGGTTTTGAAAAATCAATGCAGAACTTTATTTTAAAAAAATAGGATCTTCTTTCATCTCGGAATTCTAGGATTATTAAGCAGCTCCAGTTAAGCTATTCACTGTAACCAATTCTCTACATAAATTTAAAAAGACAATTAAGAAATACAGTTCTAAAATAAGCCATGTGTACAGCAAGGCAAGCGATTCTTTTAGAAACTATGAGCAAATGTCTGATTAAGATGAGCCACATGGAAACTACTTCCAGAATCAGACTTAAAGGGCACCGTTACCAACCAAATTTGGCAGGCAAGGAATTGTGACGAACTGCAAAGGCACGCAGCGGCGCAATGAAAAGTTGGGAATCATCATCAAATAAGACAGCAAGCATTTGTGTCAATTCAGAGAGGGCAAGAATACAAACAGTACGAATTCTAAGCATCAGATGCTGGACACTGATGAACAGTGCTTGTGCCAGAGTGGGAATGGAGATGCCTCCTCCATTCACTCACCATTTGCCATAAACAAGCTGTATCAGGAAGGCAAAGTACCTGCCTACTGCAGGCACCTCATTCTGACATCTACCCTTCAAGAGAGCACAGTTTCAGAATCACTTCAACAGTAACAACAGGAAGCTTAAAGAAGAAAGAACTAAAAGCATGACACATATCATCTAAGGCTCTATGCTTTCTTAAAAGCTGCATTTAAGGTCAGAACTCTTACAGAGATCTGGCATTTACTGCTAGATACCAGTAGGCATCTGGCTTTATCTGTAGACATCCATCGTTAGAGTGGGTATTTTAAAAACCTGGTTACCCCTATTTAAGATCATTGTGCCTTCAGACAGTCTTTATGCTAAGGGGACTATGACTGGAATTTCGGCTCAAGGAGAAAAGCCAGCATTTATATAGCAAAGGTGTCAATCATTACAGCAAGTTTATGAGTCTCATTTCTATTTCCAGGAATATTCCAGGACGCACCAAGTACAGCTACATTAACTTGGGAAGGGGACAGTGAGGATTAAATTATTCTTCGCATAGACTGTATTTGCAGCAGCGTAACACAAAACCAACCTGGCGAGCGAGCACGCTGAGCTCCCTTAGGAAAACACGACCAAATTCTGAAAGCCCACGTGAAGTTTAAACTCCCCTTTTGACCAACGAAGCACAATTTACCGAGCAGGCGACCGCAGCAGAACAGAACTAATTAGGCACTGGGTCAAGCGCCGCTCCACCGAACCAACCGTCCTGCCGCACGCCCCAGGAAGCATTTCCCCCGCTTCTGAGTAGAAGCGGCGGCAGCGGCGGCGGCACAGGATCCCCGAGCACGGGCTC
>NW_008582345.1:0-36010 GCF_000691845.1 Merops nubicus | reverse complement strand
TAAATGATTCTATGATTCTATGAAGTTGAAAAAGCTCTGCTTTGATTGCTTTTAAAGTTCTCTGCAGAAGTCACTGGTGTTCAAGAAGGCTGTAAAGGAGTTTAACCATCACCATCAAGAAAATATTTCAATGGTTTATAATCTCAAAGAGAGAGGCCCTTTCAAATTTGTTGCCTCTTTTTGTTACAAAATCTGCAGCTGGCTCTTCAGTGTGCTTTGCCTGATACATCATGTTAATCAATTCCCTTATTTTTGCTAGGCAGCAACCATTCCTTCAGAAACCCCACCTAATTGAGTGCACTATTTTGGGGTGTTTTGTCTTGCAGCTGGGAAGCCAGACTTTTTGCCAGTAATTTGTAGTCTCTGCTTATGAATGAAACAACTTTGTAGCTTCCTCAAGCTGGGTTTTTGGAAGCTATTTGTCAAAGCATTTTTCTAGTTCAAGGCAGAAGCATCCACTGCAGAAGTAATGAAAAACATTTGCTAACTAGTGGAATTTGTTGATACTAGTTTTTCTGGTTTGAATCACAGAGGTGGTCTCCTGCTGGGAGTTTCCCCCTTTATATAAATCTTCTGTAGAGAATACATTTCATGTCTCTTTCTTCTAAGACGTTTTGGATTCTCTGGATTCTTTGTGAAAATTCTTTCTTCTCCTGTGACTTGCTTCTTTTCTTCTTTTCCTGTGAAAAGTAGACATATGCAATAATATTTGAAAAAGTTTGACCTATTCTATTTTGGGTTTTGTCTCCTTCAAAACTTTAATTTTCTTGGAATTTAACAATCTGTGTATTATTAAGGTTTATGTAAGGTTTCGTTCTTAGCTTTCCCTATCCTTTTGTCATGATAAGAGCAGTCTTCTGGTAACTAGCATTTCATGGTGCTGGAGAGATTGCAAACATACTGACATGCTCTTTTTTTCCTTCTGAAAGACTGCCTGAGACAGATTTTTCTCAA
Source organism: Merops nubicus (assembly GCF_000691845.1). Taxonomy (NCBI): domain Eukaryota; kingdom Metazoa; phylum Chordata; class Aves; order Coraciiformes; family Meropidae; genus Merops; species Merops nubicus. The sequence continues at coordinate 35,056 of NW_008582345.1, read as the reverse complement.
GCCTTTTGTATCTTCAACTTAGACAAGTCATTAGGCTGCGCCAGTAACTCTTTCACAGTTAAGTGTTCAAAGCAAATACAATATTATCCTATTAAAGCACCTCCCTGTTTCCCTCTAGAGAAACACTGCTACTAGAGATTGCAGGGCTGGCTGCACAGCAATTATGAGGTATCAATTTCTCCCTCACCAGCCATGGACGAGTCTGACAATGGCCTTCAACTTGATTATGAGTGTTCAGATGAAGACTGGCTGAGGGTGGAGGAAAGTATGAAGCATGGCTATTTCTGTTCAGACACTGGTGATAGCAGGTAGTATAGTCTTTCTCTCTAAGGAATGACCACTCCAAGTCTGCTTGCTTCTGCTTGGGCAGATACCCAGGACTAATGGACATAGGGTGGTCAGATGTGCTCCTGCTTGAGGAACTGGGCCAGAGCACCCAGGGGATCACCTCCACTGAAGGAAGAGTCCCACGTGAGAGCATTTCCACAAAGGACTGAGAGAGGGAGCAGGATGCTAATGGCAGGGGGAACAACGATGGCAAAATCAGCAGGATAGGATTTGGTGCAAATTGAATGGTTAGGAGTTCAGTAGGTTGAAGTCTGGAGGAGGAGAGCTCATAGCAACTGCTGAAAATCTAGAGGTGGTTGAGCTCTAACCAGAGGTAGTAAAAGTCCAAAATTTGAAATTTTCAAGGGAAATGCTGACCTCTTCTCACTGGGAGCGTGGTGCTTGTTAGAGTGCCGGGGCCACAGAAAGAAGGCAGTTACCTACTGGGTTGCCTTCAGTTTGGATATTTGCTTACCTCCTATCAAAAGTACTAGTCTAAGAAGTTACACTTGTGGTGTTTATAGCCTCCTCTGTAGAAATGAAAGGCATCTTTTCTACTAAAAGTGTAAGTGAATGTGAAGCATTCTCAAAGACACTGGTAAGAAACCCTTTACCTGGGAGACAACCTAATCTTTTAAACTTTCTTCCCATAAGCCTTTTTTTTTGATAATCCATCTTTGCCTGCTAGCATACTACTCTTGATAATGAGCTTGTCGTCACATCAGGTTAAAATGTGTCACTACAATTAATTTCTTTAAAATATATTGTTCAGAGGATAATGAGAACTAAGCTCTATTTTAAAGCTGATCCAGCAGTGCGAGACACGATTCTAATTCTTTTCATGAAAACCAACAGACTTTTACTTCAAAACCAACTACACTTCATTAAAACTGTGATAAAACCCTGCAAAGTAGAGCTGAAATATTGCAGCTGTGTGTTTCTCCAAAGAAAGAGAATGATTCTTATATTGTTTCAGTATGACACAATGTGTATGTAATGGATTAATACTATCTCCAGACACATTTGGACCTGAAGTATTGGTTTTCTTCCTAAACTAGAGGAATTTGGAGCCAGACCCAACAAAGGACTTTTAAGCACCTTAGGTGGAATGTACATGAAATTTAGATGCCTATATTCTACATTTTAGTGCTGAAAACCTCTGCTTCAACTGCCAGCTGATCTTGAAGATACCAGAATTGTTCTCTGTTGATCTAAAGCTTTCCAGGCAGTTTTTGCACAAGCTCCAAAGTGTCTTAGTTCTGTGCTCATATATAATCAAAATCACTAATCAAAATCTACAGAGTATACACTTTTCTTCTCAGGGGCTTGAGGCTGTAGATACTTCTGGAATACATGTAATATTGCTGACCCCTCTAAAAATAAATTTGTGATAGCAACCACTTCTTTTAAGGCACAATAAGAGGGTCGTGTAATTTCTTCTACAGTAGCCTAGGGCACTAATGTACCCTAAGAGATCCAGGATTGCTTCCTTCCCTTCCATCACTTGAAGAAATTGAAGAGCATTCTCAATGCATGGCATATTCTGAATGGGGAAAAAAGGGAGGACTGAAAAAGAGTGGAAAAATGATTAAAGATTTCACTGAGCTAAGAAGGAAGAACATAGAAGGTGGTAGAACTCTTGACTAGGAAGCTAAAGTAAACCTCATAGATGGTAGGGAGGTAAATTCTGCTTCCACATCTTTTTAAAATGTGGATAAAAAATACTGGATAATGTAAAACACTATTTTACATTATCCAGTATTTTTTTTTTTTTACAAAACAAACTGATTCAAGGCAAATAAATTTTGAGTATTATGGTGTTATTGTGTCATGGTGATGTGTTCTGATAGAATGGTGGTTTGTGCTTGTAGCTTGCAGCAGTAATTTGCCAGTTAAACTCTTTAGGAAAAGTAATAGTATCAGAAATACATTGATCTCATATGCATGTCATGGAATACTTTGTGATTCAGATGATACCTGAAATCCCCTATCTTTTCTGCAAATAAGCAGTTCAAACATAAAAATTCTAGGGATATTATTTTTAGGAATAAACTTAGAGTAAGGTTTCTTATTGTTTAAAGCATAAAAGTTAAAATTACTATAGCTAGTAATAGTTTCCCATACTCCCAAGAGCAATCATCCTAAGGGATGCCTTCAACAGTGTACGTGGTTAGAAGCTCTGAGTAGACACTCAGATACCCATAGCATGGCATCATGGAAGAGGATGGGTTACTAATAGTTCCATATGCAGTTATGGAGATATTCCTATCAACCCATACGGTGAAACCAACTCATCAGACATGGAGGGGTATACATACAGGGAATGACACTACACCTGGGAAGCAAGATGATATTCTGTAGCTTTTCTTCATCAGAACTGCAGGCAGTGTGATGATGATGAGGACTTGGCTGCTGGATGCCAAAACAGACTGGTGAGAGCACCTACGGGACAGAATTGCAGTGCCACTGGAAAATACTTTGAAACATTTGCTGCGTTCACTGTGGAAACACCACGATGCATAGAAAATTTCATTACATTTAGAAAAGGATTGAGAGCAAAACAAAAAGATTATTGCAACACTTTGTGGATCTGTATATTCCAATGTCTTGACTGTGTCTTTAAGTTTGATGATTTCATCTCTAAATTAATATAGAAGAATTAGAAGAGAAGAACAGAACAAGGGAATAAAGCCAATCAAATGTTTTGCATAACTTTTTCATGAAGTTAGAGTAGGACAGCTTCAGGGAGAGAATAGATGTCTATAATATCATGAATAGTAAGGGAAAAGAAAATGGAAAATAATTAATATGTCTCACAGTATAAAGGAGAACCTGATAACATCAGGTTTTAAAACAAATGACAGGAAGTTGTGCAATTGTGCAAGTTCAGCTGTAGAACTGAAGATCTGATTAATCTAAAAAGAGGTTGGAATAATCAGTGAACAATAAGAAATCTTGATGTGATCATGTAGATGCAACATCTAGCTTAACAAGTCCTTCTGTTCCTGGCCTACAGAGGGTTCATTCAGCTTGTTTTCACTCTGACCCAATATGGATTTCTCAGCTAGAGAGAAGGCTGACAACTTGAAAATTATAGTTGCTGGAAGAACTGTGCTAGCAACGTTCATGAATGTAAAATACTGCACAAAATGGCTTAGAGAAAACTGTGAAAATTAAAATAGAGACTCTCTACAATCTTTCTGCTCAGACCAATAAAAACTTGTGAAAACTTTCTAAGTCCTAAACCTGAAAAAATGTGGAACTGCCCATGTCCAGAGATGCTATCTGTAGCTGGTTTAAAGTTACTTAGGATTGCAAAGCCTGTTATGATGCTTTAGGAGTGCTGTGAGACAACCTGCAAATTAAGTAGCTGTGAGCCTTTTGTAGAAAAAGAGTAAAGAAGTTGTGGGGAGTCTAGCTTCCTTAGTGGTTCACAGTGAGTATTTTGATAACATCTTTTCTACCTAATCTTCAAGCCAGGAAGATTTTAGGTACAGTAGTCAGAAGAAATCTTGTTTTACAGAAACAAATGAGTTCCTTGAAATATTTTTTTAATACTGCAAAACACAGGAGCCATTAGAACTATCACTCCTAATGCTAGAAATTGTCTGTTTCCCCTGAATACAGGCATATTCATACAGGTCTAATCAGGATTAGGCCACTCTCTAAGGCTATGAATATAGTGATTGGTTTGTGAAAAGGATATTAAAAAATCACTGAAAATATTACTGAATTCATTGCCTGATCTGCCAGTAGGCAGCATCTGAACAAAAGTATTATTTTCCTTTGTGAATCATGAGTACTATTGATTGTCTTTCCAGTATATGTGCAAAGCTATTGAAAGAATAATACAACTTGTCCCTGTAAGTCATATCCTGAGTGAATGAACTTTAAGAAGTGAAAGTTTTGGTGGTTTATATTTACAGCAATCCAGTTTGAATTTCAGAAGGATACTTGTTAAAATTGAACCATCACAGAGTCTTGATGGCTTAGCCAGTGCTCAAGGAGTCATGGGATGTAAAACTGTAATTATGGCTCCTCTACCTCCCTGTAGACTCTTCCTTGAGGCCGAAAACATGCAACTTCCCTACCTTGAAACAAGTGAGAGTTTAAATTATTACAGCTGTGTGAGAGGAAATAAATATATATATTAACTTGCTATCTCTTTGTTCTAGTAAATTTTCTCTTATTTTATGAGAACCCAGTGCTACAAGCTGCTGAGCATTCTTGATGTACATTTAAGGAGGATGCTCATAATTTTATAATTGTTAGTTGTTTTATATCAGCCCTTTAAGATCTTTTGAGCTTTTGGTAATCCCAAGGTAGTGGTTGCATGCTTAAAAAAGTCAAAACTTATCTTTCATTAAATTTTAGCAATAAAGGAACTTTGGAAAATATGTTGAATTGGCAAGTATGACTTGGCAAGTAACACCTGTCTGGGTTCCACTGCATCCAGTAGGAGCTCACCTGTTGACTTGGGTGAAATGGGAAATTATTTCAGATGAAATGTAAGTCACATCACTATAAAATTCACCTTAATTGCTCTGCTTTAACTTTGCTTATTTGGCATGCTCGTTACACAAATCAGGCATCTTGCTCAGCTGAGGTTTTTCAGCTCACTTACTTCTACATATATAATAATATGATGTAGAAAATCAGCAGAACATCCCCTGGAAACATTCAAGGTCAGGTTGCACTGGATCAGACTGATCTAGTTGAAGATGTCCCTGCTCATTTCAGGGGGGTTGGACTAGATGACCTTTAAAGGACCTTTCCAACCCAAACTTTTCTATGATTCTAATGAAGCTGTATCACTGCTCTATCAATGACAGGGAAAAATGCCATTATGTATTTGGTAAGTGTAAGAAAGTGAATGGACTAATATACGTGGTAGGACACAGCCAGTATTTTGGGTTGACCTGATCCTCTCTCCCTCTTCAACTACAGACACTTTCTTAGAAGCCGAGAGACACGGTAACAACACTGCTTTTTAAAATATTCGTGTTGAATTATTCATTGCATTTTAGTAGAGATTAATAATATGCAACAAGTGTGTTTCCTTTGGCTTGTTGAATTGCAGTATAACTAGCCTCCAGTTACTGGCCTCAGGGAAAGCTGCAGTAGAACAAATCATCCTTATTTTAAAATAATTACTGCAATCCTACAGTGCCTGTCAGTTGTTATTTTCCTCTGTGTCAATGTACAGTACATGTACAAATAGGACTCTGAAACTGGGAAAAAAAAATGCAACCTATTAAATAAAATTTGGCAAAATAGCTTTTGGATTTAGTAAATATGATTCCAGGAGAAGTGAAGGGCCTGTTCCATGTGTTATGTTAAAATCCTTTTGAGCAAAGGGATAATGAATTTGCTAGCATGACGATAAAAGGAATAAGGATTATTACAGTTTTGCTCCAAATAATTGCTATGATATAAGGACGTATTTGGGGGCCTCATTTTGTGGCTTTTACGTCAGCATTTAAACAAGATTAATTTAATTTAAGCAGGATTAAGTAAAATTTCAATAGGGAATGAAAGTATGTTTTACCCTTCTTTTTCTTTTGCATTTCTAAAATACAACAGCAGTTAATAAGACATTAGTACTATACCTAAGTCATAACTGCTTGCCTAGTTAATTTGACTGTTGCAGCCCAAGCTTCTGATGGGTTCTAGATATTAATGAGTGAAATCCAGCTCATTCCCTTTCCCTCCCCCTGACACTTGTGCACTTAAAGTACTGCACAAAGTCTGCAGGTCAAGGGAGAGCTTGAAAAAAGAATCTGTCTGAATTTGGGCCTCTCTAAAATCTACAGAAATCTTCTATACTGGACGGGCAATTTTGGAAGAGAGCCTAATGGTCAAAGACTCTCATGTGCATGTCCACCTCTTCAGCTGATAGCTCCTGCTAGATCCCTTCTCCCACACACTGCTCAGACTCCAACTCTGAGTAACCTCTGCCTGATGTCTGTTCAGGATGCTGCTGCTTGCTGTGACAGAGACTGATACTACCACTATTTTTGCAGCACACGTAGATGCATTTAGTAGGTTGAGTTCTTTGGTGCCCAGATATGGCACTCCTGAAGGTAGGTCACCCACACCTAATGGCAAGGATCTGTGACAACCTTTGTATAATATAGTGCAGCTCTATGCATTTATTTAGTCAGGGAGTTAAGCAGCATGGTCTTCACAGAGGCGATAAATTACTTAGACGAAGAAGACTTTGGAGACACACTACTGAAAAGTTGCTGCATTCCACGTGGTTTTTTTTTCAGTCTGTCCCAGGCTGACATATTAGCAGGACTGCGAGCTGTGGACTCCTCATCAGCTGCAATGCACTGCAGCAAGACATTGCTCGAGCATGCAGCTTTCCTTGAGCTGGTGCAGCGTGAGGTAGAGTTGTTCCCTGTAGCAGACTCAGAATATGAAACATTTATTCCACTGTCCTCAGATCTACTCAGTGAAATGTAGAGGAAAACAAAGAAACAGTTTGTTTGAAGTTATTAAACTTAGACAAATGTGTAGACTGTTGAGGATTTTCCCAACCATGAAAACAATATAAACTTTTTTGTTATAGTTTTTTCTTATAACCCCAAAGCTGATAATTTTTTAATAACCTGTATCTCTGCAGTGTTAGAAACCCAAAGCCAATTTACTTATGCTTCTGCATGAGGCTGGGAAGATTTTTGTTTCTACTTTAACAGTTAAAGATGCTCTCATAGCACAGACTTACACATAGATTGTTTATAATTTTCACATTGTCCCCTCACAGAAAATTACCTTCAGATCACATAGTGCTATCCAAATCTTGAAAGATGAGATAAGAATAGGTTTTCAGATTTGGAGAATAATATGAATAAAAGAAGATTTGTTAGACAGTAGACTGAAAGAAATGAAGCTTTGTACCAAAAAAGTTGGGTGGGAATAGTACTCATCATAGCTCTTTTAACAATCTGCAGTATTTTCAGTAATGTTTTATATTTTGAAGACTGGATGATATACCAGCACATAGGCAAATGAAAACTAATATAAACCATTTTTTCTACTTGGTTTTATTTCATATATATTGTTATTTTGGTACAGTCTTCATGTTAACTTCTTTAAAGAATAAAAGTATTCTAGTTAGCTTTTTACACACAGAATATAAAAATAAGAAAGAAATATCGTCATTTTATTCAAAAGTAATAAAAATTATGCATTTGAAATGTTAATCGAAGACGTTGAGTAATTGAATTTAATAATTTTGTACAGTTTTTCTTCAAATTATTCACTAGTCTTGTATTAGTGAAATACATAGATAATGAAAAGTAGAAAAATAGACTTCACAGTTCAATTAAAGATAAACCAGAAGACACTTGAAAGGTTTTCCTTTCTATTCTATTTCTATCCTGTATCACTCCCTCTTAATTTCAGAGGGAGCCAGGAAGTCAAGGAGATTCCGCTGTAATAAAAGGGCACTTCCAACACATGCATTCCCGTTTCTCCCTCTTAATTCCACAGAAACATTTCTTTCACTTTTCTTCAGCCAGCAAGGAGACGCATCCTGAGCCGGATTCTCAGTCCAGCAGAGCTGTCCACGTGCATCAGTGAAGCTGTTGTGAACTTACTTTGAACTAGCTGAATCGTCACTAAAATCAGAATCCAGCTCTGCATCTCTGACAGGAGATGGAACAGCTGAGCAAGAGTAAGTATGCAGGAAAGTCCTCACACCCTGCCCTTTGCCGGCTGTTTTCCTCTTTTGGCATCTTCACAATTCCTCTTGAAAGCTGGAACCACAGGACATGAGAATCCTGCATTTACTCCCAACTGAGGATTTAGTAAAGGAAAACTACTATTTCGCAACAAATTTAAGACATGAGCAGCTTAGATTTTGACACCTCCTTTCTTATGAATTATTTTAATAAAGGTACCCATTTTTTTTTCCTGTCAAGTTATGGTTGGAGCAAGGTTATTCAAGAATTACAGAAGATATTTTAATTATTTTAATATTATTTTCTCTTGAACCAGATGGAAAGTATGAAACGGTTCTTACCATTTAAGTATTTTTTTTTTTCTTATGTATCTTATTGTTCTGAGGGCGAATGATTAGAAGAAATACCAGCTTAAGTTAGTTACGGCGAATCTTCCAGGTGTAGCTCAAGATTTGTTAGATCTAGCTTGCATTTTCATTACACGCTTTAAAAGATCTAAATCAGTTCCGGGATTCCTTAATATGAGAATGTGTGTCTGTACAGACTAACATATCCTCTTTGGAGGGATGGTCTTCAATTTATAGGGCTTTACCTCTGCTGGAAACAATACCACTGAGGTCCTTTTGGAAATCTGGACCCTGATGTGATACTTAAAAATGATCAAGAGGTGTAGATACTTGAAAGCTCAGTAGTAGGTGCCTATGTTCATCTTCAGTTCTATAAACATTTTTTAAAATACCTGAGAGCTGTAAATTCAGGTCTAAGTCAATTTCAAGATGACATTTAGTCTCCTGAAGTAGTTGATATGTCTTCAGAAGTTTTACTCTGTAGCCATTTTTCATGGTTTTGGCATATTGCATCTATAAGTTACTAGTTCATTGAATTAGCATATTGATATAGAAATTCTTCTAAACTCAAAATATAAGCCCTATGATACCATCCCACAAGAACTAGTTCTTATCTCATCTGTACATGGTTTTTTATTCTCATCTTTTACAAGGTGCATGTGTAGAAGAACAAGAATGCAAAAATTAGTTATTTATCCAGAATCTAATTGTGACTGGAACCTTCCGATTGTTCTAAAAATACCATCAGAGTCCAAAAGGTATGTGCACACTATCTTCTGCTTGGAGATTTTTTAATTTTTTTTAATTTTTTAATGCTTGAAACAACCAGTAACATAGTACATCAACCGTTTTCTTCACTAGAGAGGAAGATGTTTGGGAGGTGTCTGTCACTATTGTCACCTGCTGTAATGAACAGCATGCTAAGAGCTGTTTAGCAACCTGGGAACTTTGATTGTATCATGCATCAAGGAAAGGGCAGCTCAAGAATCTGTGAATTGTCTTAAATTAAAAAAAAAAAACACCATGGCCAACGAAAGAAATAACTTCAGCTACAGGCCTGGGTTCTGTGTGTTTGATCAAAAACCCTAGGTGAACAAAGTAATTAGTGAAGATGATTTGACAAGGAGTGTCATTATAAGAGAAAACTTAAATCAAGTGAATCTGTGATAAAATTAATTTACATATATTTAAACTGTGATTTGATTTGATCATGCTCAGCATTTCTGTTTCATTATGTTTATAGGATCTGATTTCTCAGCTCTTTATTCCTGATTTATGCTAAAGAAAGAGGTATATCATAAATTTCAGACTTTCTGTTTTAACTTAACCTTAAATTATGGGTTGGATCTCATTACATTTCTGATTCCAAAAATTAAAAGTCTGTTTGAGAAGAGGAGAGAAGGAGAATGAGAGGAATTGGAAGGGAGAGAGAAAGCAACAGTAGAAGGTACTGTCCAGATGTTTCTAGTAAGAACTGCCTCGGTTGCTGGGCAGCAATACATTACACCACTGTCCCTACTTCTCTTCTTTATTTGTGAATGTTTGCCAGAGATTATTACCACACTATTTCTCATCAGAGCTGGAGTTCTAGTTTATCAAAGTGTCAGCATCAGGAGTAACATGAGGGCAAATTTGCTCCCATATGGCTAGACTGTGAGCCCATGTCTGTCGGTAAACTCACTAGAATGAAACCTATCTCGGTAGCTAAAAATGTTTTGTAAAAATTATTGGGCAGTTAGGAACATATTTTAAAGGCACTTAAGCCTTAAATAGTTTTGTATGGTGTTTAGTATTGTAGTTTTCAAAAGCATGTGCATGTCCAGCACTGTTATTTTACTGGCAAGCAGGCATACAGCCATTCTGAAAAATCATAGTGATCTTTGTTTCTTCTGTTACTGCATGCCTGACACTACAAAGCATATGTAATTTCTCTGTTGCTGGAGCTTCTCAGTACAGGAGGTACCACACTTCTCAGAAGCTTCCAAACCTCTTAGAGCCTCCATTCACAGTCACAAGGAGAGCTCCATCTGGACTTATGATGGTCCCCCCTGTTCTGTTTTTGAATTGTTCTAAGCATCAAGGAATAAGTTGCTAGCATTAGATTTTCTAATAATGATGCATACAGCAAATATGAGCATGCATAGTCACTTTTTTAAAAAATTTAACTCTTTAAAAAATTTTGAAAGAAATGCAGAACATTGTCCTATTCTGCCCCATTCCCCTTGACAGCAACTCTGCACCTATAAAATCTGGGTATTTCTTACCCCAAATCTTAATTATGTTTGAGCTTTAAAAGGCTCTTGGAGTTATTTGCAATCTTTTATATGTTTAGCATATTCATGAACATGGAAATGCAAAGTTCAGGGCGCAAACAGTGTAGGGCACAAAAGGGTGGCAGTAAGTGAGGGGCTGAAAATACCAGTGAACTGACATTCATCGTTGTATCAATGGCAGCACATAGCTGTATGGACACCTGCAGAGAACGGTTTGGCAGCCTAACCCCAAAGGACCACAACAGAATGCTGTCACAGAAGGTCGGCAGTGCTTTTTTACAGACTGCAGCTCTTGTTTTGCAGCTCTGAATCACTGTATCGTTCCCGTGTACATCACTTGGCCTTGCAGAATAAAGCTGACCAGTTTGGGTTTGTAATTCCTAAAAGCAGCATTATGCAAGTAATCTCATGGATTTTTGCTGGGACCAAATAATCCACAAAGTCATAAACCCTTTTTGAATGCTCTGGTGACTAAGTGAAAGTTTACTTATGCCTATAAATAGGTCCTTTGTGCCAGCAAACTTTTTACTATATACGTATTTTCCTGAAAACATGCCTTTGGTTTCTGGAACTAGATTAAATATTTCATAAGATGATAGTAGCAAAATTGAATGGCAAACAAACACCTCCAGAGATCCAGGACTTGCTGCCTGGACATCGCAGTGACAGGCACACTGGAAACTTATGAATCGATGACTAGTCACTCTTTTCTGTGAAGTACTATGTGGTATTCAAGGCCTGGGCCTGAGGTGCTTAAGCAAATAAAACACTGTCCATTGGAAGTCGGTGGGAGTTTTTCCCAGGTAAAAGTTGAATGGTCCCAGCTACAGGGGACCTCATGGGTTACTACAGGGGACCCAATGCTGACTTTCTATGGGAGGGACCAAGGACCTTCTGCCACGAGTGATTTCCGGAGTCTAGTGACTCAGACTCTGGTATTGATGACAATTATTGTGGGAAGCTGCTGTGATGAAAAGTTATAAGCACATCTTTGAAGGAGTGTAATTTTTGTGATCTAAATATCTTTTTTTGTTTAGAAGTAAAAGGCAAACCACATATGTTTAAAAGATTTAATTTCCCCTGCCACTGAAGGGAATCATGAACTGAAGTAATTTTTTTTTTTCCTTGTGGCTCAGGAGCCTGTATCAAATCTCTTCTGTTACTTATTTTTCTTTTGTTTTAGAAGTATGTTTAAAGTATTCAGTGTTCACTGAATATTTGCTTCAGAACAAAGACTGTTTTAAGGAGCATCAAATACTAAAACACTGCATGATCCAAAATTGTTAGTTTTAAAAGAAAAGCATTTCCTGCTTTTTGAAAGTTTCTGAATTATTATGAGCTCCTTTCTGTATCACCTCTTTGCTACTACAAGAACTCTTCTGAACAAACAAAAATTAGAAAAAGAAAAAAGCTAGTTATAGAGCAAAACTCCCTGAAGAATAAAAAAAAAAATGATAGTGTAGGATGACAACTAAAATGATACTTTTTAGTTGTTACTATCAGGTCTGCTTTTTAAATTGTACTTGACTTTCTTCTCTAGGGCTATGACCAGACTTTTATTACTAAATAGAGGTGTTTTGTCCAAGATTTGAATAATACCATAGCATACATTAGACCAAAAAGCGTATATTAAAGATTGAATGCTTCCTATGAAATCTATGCCCCAAAGATGGCAGCATCTTGCACTACGACTGCTATGTGTAGGTGATGCTGTGTTGAAAGAAGCTGTACTTGTACATGACATTTATTGCTGTTTGCTGTCATTCCTTTTTTTAAGAGGATTCAGAGGACTTGGAATGGGGCAAAAATATGGTTTGTGTAAGTATGTATCACAATGCAAATTCATTGATTCACTTTCTAGGTTGCAACAGACTGTGAAGACGTTAACTTAGTTGGAAAATGCTGTTTACCAGTTTATTCATTAGGTTTTGTCTGTGAAAGGCAGGTCTAACTGAGCTTTGACCAAGAGCAAGAATTTGACTTTAAATATACTTAATTTATTTAACAAAAACCTCTGTTGGATAATTCTGACTCTGAATTTATTGCTTTATGATACAGTTCTGTTATTTTTCAATTTAATAGCTTTTCTAAAACTCTGCTATTTCCCTCCTGGTCATTTTGAACTTACATGATTTCATTTTTTGGGGATGGTATTTTGTGGAACTGTACTTTGCAAATGTGCTGTAAATCTGTTGTGCAGTTCACCTAATTGCCCCCTTCAGTGCAGGGTACAGCTTCAGGTCATACTCTATTTGGTTTACCTGCAGTTAGATACTAAAAATGTCTGTCCTGTTTTCTTTGTCTCTCTTTCCCACATATTTTCATCCCTCATATAAAATCTAGGCTGAAAAGTGATAATTCAATTCACTGATCTGACACTATTTCAGTTGCTATTTTGCATCATCTTTTTTTGTTTTTGTCTTTGGGTGAATCAGATTTCTGCTCAAGTTGTAAGCTGATCGAACTTGCCCTACGGCCACTGAGTTAGCAGGCTGAATGTAAGCAAAATGAGGGACAGGCAATACTGGTTATGGATGACACAAAATAACAGTCTCCAGAACAGCGGCAGTCTATGGCTGTTCTCTACTCTTGGTACGTGTGGGTGAAAGTCTTCTGCTCCGCGAAGAAGCCAGCTGCTTCTACACTGCTTGTGGCAGCAGGTATTGACCTGCACTCTTTTTGGTCGAGTCTTCCTCACCTCTGCTCAAGTTGTCCCTGTGAACAAGCCAGCACAAGGGTCATAAGGGAGTCTTGGCTCCAGCCTGTGTGATTGTACTGTTTCACTAATCTGAATACCAGAATTTATTTTTGTGAGTCCAGCTTGCAAAGTTGTAGCATTACCCTGAAAGGGGCTGGGCAACGCAGGCGGCAGAGGACGGTGCTCTCAGCAGGACTGCGGTGGGTCACCCTTGGCAACAAGGGAGCAAGTGGATCACCTGGGATCCAAGCTCCTGGTGTTTGTGCTAGCTACAAACAGAAGTGGTAAGAGAAACAAACTGTACTGCTTCATATTTTTGTTCCGGATAAAATGTCAAGACTATATATAGGACTGAAGAAATACATATAATCTTTCACAGACCTTTGTTTTAAAACTGATGTGAATAGAATCGTCTGAATTCTCTGGGATATGTATCCTATGTATCTTCTGCATGTAAATTGGCATACATTTTGGAATGTAAATACAATTACAACCTACTTTATTTGGGGGGATGGCATTAGAATCTAATAAAAAGTATAATAAAATGTGTTGATACAATAATAGAAGCTTTGCGTTTATGCAGTAGAGAGAATAAAAATTTAAATTAAATTAGGTAACTGGAAATATGCATAATTTTTACCATCACTAGAAAAATACTCGGTGGAAGTCAGTGAGGGTAGTTGGTTACCATTATCATTTTTCTGGGTATTACCAAAAGAGACAGTTGACAAGAAATAAAATACAGCAAATATTTGTAAAAGAAAAGAGAAAATCACTGTGCTTCTTTATCATTCACAGCATGGCATGCATATTAGTCAACATATATGCTGTGTTAGGGGAGTAGATGCTTTAAAAACTTTCTTCCTTTTCTGGAAATATTTTGGATCAAGAGCATAGAAAGAAAACCCTAGATAAGAATAAACTATCATGTTTATACAAACCTCCTATTGACTGGCTAATTGGAAGGATACTAAAAAATTCCCAGGGGAAATGATCTAGATCTCTATGACTTTTACAGTCCATACTTAGAGCAATTCTTTTTAATAACAGCAGAGAAACCCATTTAAATGCAAAATACTCCGTATCAAACTTTCTAATCTGACCGTAGATTCAAAACCAGCCAGTGACAGTGAAGAAAATGATAAAATTAAGCATTTGGTAGAGAAAAAAAAAACCAAACTGATAGTGTGTGTGACTATAAGTTCAAAGCTGTTTTACTACTTAAATCTGTGAGTTTATTTCAGTAGAAAGATAATCAAATATTTTATTTGACAAAATTATTACCTTAGAAGAAAGAAAATGAAGGCCTCATACTTACAATACCCTGTCCAAAGGGCTGGTTTCCCCTCTGCATTTCATTTTCGTGCTACCTTCTATTACAACAAAAGTACTGCAAATGCAATCAGAGCGATGTCACTAAGGAAGAGTCTGCAAGCAGAAGCCAAGGGGGTTTTCTCTTTACTAGAGAAAACATGAGAAAACTCATGAGCCTTTCGGGGAAGGGATAGGGAACAAGCAGAGGAGCAGGTTAGGGAATCCAGCATTCTGCTTTTCTGGAGGATTCCTGCACCAGCCATTGTCCATCTTTCACATAGTTTCTGATCTCGTTTCTTCTCTCTCTCCTCTCATTCTGTCGAACTTCTTTCTCTCCAATGGAGCCAGCTTCAAGAAAATTTCAAGATTGTCTTCAAGAATTTACTGTGTCAATTGCTAGCTATTTTAGATCTGTCCTACAAAAAGTACTACTTAGCCTTTGTTATTAAAAAGTTTACCTGATTATAGCAATATCTGAAGAAAAAAACCCACAACCTATAATTGTTACTGACTTTCATGTGATATAGCTGACATATATCAGTTTATCTGAATGTCCAGAAAATGATTCATAGCCTTTAAAAATAAAACCTATAAACTGCATTTTGATGAAAATTAATCATGATGAACTTGAAAAAGATAGAATTTTATCCCCTATTTTTCTTAAATTCAAAGCCATCTTTGTAAGACAGGTTAGAAGTTTATTTTCAGTATCTTAGAGTGAAAATATCTTACACACATACTATGAACTCACAAGCCTGAAAATCAAAATTCAGTTTATATATTCAGTACACTGTACCTGTCTGCTAGTAAATAGATATAAAAGAATATGCAGTACAGCAATACATTAGACATACCATGTATCCTTTGTGCTCTTTCCAGGGAGGATATATACAATATGGAAGATTTATATGGATTGGTTTCACGTAATATCGTGCTTTTCTTAGTGTTAGGTTTTTTTGATAGCTTGTGTATATAACATCAGCATAGTCTAGAACTGTTTTCATCTGGAGCTCTGCTATGGCTTTACTTATCATATAAACAAGGAATATGATGGCTCTCTTCAAACAATACGCTTATTTGGAAGGTCTGACTGTGATTGAGCAGCATTCCGCTATAGGTTCCTGTGTTATTTCACCTCATCCTAACATTTCATTCCCATTGTCAGTTCTTTCTGGCAAGTACAAAAGATTTGCTTGGTGAGGAATGACAGTGGAAAAGTGAAAGAAGCTGTCCTTTCTCAGTGTCAGGACTGCTCACTTCCTACTTTCCAGCTCAGATTCAGAACCTAAAGCATGGTTTAAACAGTTGTAGGCAGGCACACAGCAAGAGACACACAAATCTGAACTGGAATTTGTGGTCACACTTATTTTTTACAATGATGGTGTGCTGTATTTCTAGAAACAAATTTTTTTCAGACTTCATCTACCAAACTGGAGCATTGGATTT
Source organism: Merops nubicus (assembly GCF_000691845.1). Lineage (NCBI taxonomy): Eukaryota > Metazoa > Chordata > Aves > Coraciiformes > Meropidae > Merops > Merops nubicus. Next base: position 18,963 of record NW_008582345.1, on the reverse strand, counting down.
TGGCTGGGAGTCCTAGACCACTGATGATCTTCTTTGCCTAGATGCAGAGGTGTGCTGGAGCACACCCTGAGCTGCCTCTCTAAGGCATCCTGTGCAGGTGGAGGTGCTGCAGATCATGCACTGTTGCATCCCAGTACTCCCTACAAACAGGGCAGCATACCAATGAGTGCAGCTCACTTGCAAGTCTGCAAAGTCCTAATAGCTCCTTAAATCCCACCACTCCCTCACACCTTGCACACATGAACCATCCTCAGGCACACGTTGTAAAAGGCTGTTTGGTCCCACCTATTTGGCACCAAAGAAGCAGCAAAGTACCAAGGAGCAACCTGAGCTCAGAAGAGATTCAGACACTCATCAGAACAGAGATGAAGATTCATCTCTGCTCTGGCAAGGAGGCTGCCTGACAGGACTGTATTCTGAGCATGGCAGAGCTGTCCTAGGTTGGCTGTTCACAAAGCAAGGGAGAATTATGCTTTTAGTTCAAAGATGTGTCCACATCTGTAACGCAAACCTTTGCAGACAGACAAGTCTTTGGAGTCCAGGAGACCCACCTGTGGCTTGCTTTCTCCTCCTCTCTTCATAAGGAACCGAAACCAGGACATGTGGACTAGCTAAACATCTGCAGAGGAGATGAGTTGTGGTATGTTTAATGTTTTGGGAATAGGGAGCGAGGGTGGTGTAGGTGATGGTAGACCGCTCTGCTTCGATTTGGATCATCTGATAATGATGGGTGACTTCTAGCCGGACAAAGGCAAAGCTAGAACACAGCACTCTCAAGGAGAAAGGAAGCCTTTCAGAAAGAACTCAACTCTTCCCCATCCATCTGCTCTCCCTTTCTCCTGGATAAAGGGGAATTCTGGACTGCTCATGGGTGGAGCCGTTCTCTGTGCCAAGGAGAAATGGTAGTAGGTGTACCAGGTTATAGTAACCAGGTTACTGCTGTAGCTGTCTGCAATGCTACAAGGCATTTATTTCCTGAGAGACCTTCCCAGCCATCTGCACATGACTTGCACACACAGTCCTCCTTTCCCCTTCTATGCTAGCCTGGATTAACTCCCATAGCAGCAGCATGTTCAAGTTCTTCTACACAACTGCTGAATGGAAACACACCATTCAGATTGGTAAACAGTTACCTGGAAAAGGCCTGTTATGATTCTATGGCATGATCTGGTCGTCTCAGGCCCTCCCGCTGCCAGCTAGACACCCTCTTAGGAACCATCCCCTTCTTATGGCCACGGCTTGAGTCATGGGCTTGCTGAGGCACAAGTTTGCATCCTCTCCCTGGGGGATTTTCTATACACGGTTCTGGTCACATTCTGGTTGCTTCATCTCCTCATTGCTAGCTCACTGTGACTCTGCACAATATCAAATAACTCTAGGAAAGAGAAAGGGGCTTCCTCGCCATCTACAGGGACAATACGACAAGTTGGCAGCTGCTGCTTTCTTTCTGTGGCAGTGACCTCAAGCAAAGGGACAACAGCAGGGCTATGTACCAGGTCTGGATAAGGGCCATGTCCTACCCATTTGTCTCCTAGCTCCCCATGCCACCATGTCCATGCTGAAGCACTCTGTTAATAGAGAGTATCCTATGTTGGCTTGTTAACTTGGCTGTAGGTGTACATTTATTTAAAGTCGTAAAACATGAAAGTAGGTTCCCTGATTTTTCTGCAGTGAGGAATGTTTAAAACATTGATTTTCATTGTGCAAACATATGCTTTGCCCTTGTCCAGGCACTTCAATACCTAACGTGGACTTCATGGCAGGTCTGGAGTGCTGTGTGGTTGGTGCTAGCTTCTCTTGTCCATGTCTGGCACTTTACAAAAGTGAGACTGTACCTGTAGCCTGGTCTACAGACAGAGGCAGGCCTGCTTTTCTCCGGTGTATGGGCATGGGTAAGGCGAGGATTGCTAGATCACCCCCAGCTTGCCTAGCCAGCCAGTGAAGATTGGAGTGTCGCCCTAAAGTGGGCTGGCTGCCCCTCAGTTTCAGGATGGAGCCTGAAGGACAGCAAAAAATGAGATCTAGATTATTTAGAGCACTCTAGGGTGATCACAGGAGATACCCAAGGCAGGGTACTTTACTGAACTTTGCATAGTGTAAAAGCTTATGGTTGCAGATTGCAAAGACCTGTGGGGTAGTTCATGGTCCTCTTTCCAAAGCATGACATGGACATCCTGATGGGCTTTGCAGAGGCCAGGGCACTGGCCTGGATCTGGCAAATGATACCTGTACCTGTGTGCTGTTAACAGAGATAGAATGAGCTCAGTCAGAATAATCAGTTTAATTAAATGGTTTGTATCTATACTTTGTCTGATTTTAGAGCATACTAATTTGAGTTTAAACTTCCAATATATTATTACAGGAACATATTCTGATTCCTTTATATCTCATTATAGCTGTGATTAGTATATTCAAAAGTATACATTACTCCAGCAATAAGGAACAGAGATAAAGAAATGTAAATATTGCAGTAAAACAGCATGAATCCCTGCAGTGCAATGGGAACGTTAGTCATATTTGTGTGACTAAACAAAGGTAGAGTGTGAAATGCCATAACTCCGGTATGAACCAAAGCCTTTAGCTGACATGGAGCAACAAGTCTTTGCAGAACTAGTCAAAGTATTTATTGCTACTAATTTAATTCTTAGTCACAAACCAAGCCTTTTTATTCTTCTAGGTAATTCCCTGTTGCCACTGTGTTCCATTTTTATTCTTTTCCGGAAAGGAAAACTTGAGATTTGAATCTGTCAGGGTCAATTTTGGATGTAAAAATCACCAGAGAAGGACTTGCTCTAGTCTCTTAGAAGTGATACAGCACTTGCGGCTGATTGCTGAGAATCCTTTGATGCTGACTTTTATTGGCCAGATTCATTGATTTTTTAAGACCAGGGAACAGTATCATTTTGTCTCAGTTCCTTCACAGCACAGAACATAACTTTAACTGAATTAGAGTGTATTTTAAAGAACAACAAAATCTTGTTTATATTGAAAACTCCACATGCTTTGGTAATCTACTCTAAGGATTGAATGTTATCATATTTAAATATCTGCACCTTGTTTCTCTTCTCAGTTTCCTAGTTTAATAATTTTCATCCACTGTACTTTCTACTTAAGCTGGGCAAGTCGCAGAGTTGTTCTTTCAATAGATACAGGATAATCATCCATCCAGAACCTCATAAATGTGCCAGTGAATCTGAGTAAAATATTAGTGGAAGCTTATGTTGGGAAAATATCAATTGGCTTTTAATGTAAAAAAAAAAAAAAAGTAAGAATATTTGGGTTAATTAATAATGTCTTTTCTATAAAGAAAAATAATTTATTTCTTCAACTGGTTAAATACACTTATAAGCTTTTTTCTTTTAAAACTTTTTTTTTTAATTTATTTTCTCATTAGAAAATAAACTCTTTTACAGAGAAGGCTTAAGCCTTCATTTAAAAAATGCCTCAATGAAAAAGTTGAAGCAATTCTGAAAAACATTTAGCAAATGTTGAAATGAAATGTTCTTTCTTATATCTTAAAAATTCCCCACATTCCTTTTGATCTTCTTTCGTTCTTTTCAGATACATTTGCCACCCTGTACTGAAATTTGTTATTTTGTTGGTTCTTCTGAAATACACATCACACAAATTTATTTCAGTAATCAATTCATTTGATATGAATTAAAAAGTCAGCAACCTATTATCATTATTGTGTTGACTACTAGGCTGGGGATTCCTTTCCTATTCAGATCTTCTCTAGTGCAACTACGTATGGAGCATGAACCAGTCAGCTCTTACTCTGTTTCTGATGTACACTGGAGAAGTAAAAAGCACAGTGTAAGACAGCCTTTCCAAACTTCTGCCCAAACTTGCAAATCTTTTCTGATTTAAAATGTGAATTCTGAAAGGGTATATAGATTTTCAAGTACTTGCATTACCAAACATGAGTTCAAAAGTACTAGCAACGCTTTTATACAGATTGATATCAATAAAACTAGAGAATTGTGTAGTTTGCAGAGGATCTCCAGACATTGTCTGGACAATGTCCTGCTCAAAGTAAGGCCAGCTAGAGCGGATAACTGAGGGTAATCCCCTGCCTGTACAAAGATTACCTTAGACCATTGTACTGCAGCTTGTATTCAGATGTTATCTGCCATGAACCTTTATCCTTCTTCTGAGTCACCTCTTAACAGGTGAGCAAGTGCTGACTAAAAAATGAATGGTTTAGGTCTGTTGACCTTCCGGATCCAATCTCCACATCTTCCTGACAGATCCCCAGTGCATGTTAAAATGGCATAAAGTAACTCCAATGCATTTCTAAATCTGCTATTAAGGGCACCCTTGGCATGATGGAATCCTGAGATGCCCCTAGTCAGTTTTGTGTCTTTCCCTGCTGTCTCTGCTGCAGAGACTTGTCAAGATTAGTTTGGGAAGACCAAACCAGGCATGTCAGTCCATGATTGGTGGCTGATTGCAAGGTCTCTAGTGTTTCTGCTTTTATGGAAGAATTCTAGCTTGGATTTTGTCTTGCTTTGACCAGGTAGCTTCTGGAAGAAGGGGAAGCCATTGGTTGCTGCCTTCCAGGGGGTGCCTGGAACAAGGCCAGACAGTCTCCTTAGCCTAGTCATTTGTACACCTTTAGATCCCCTTTAATCCAGGCTTAGTGGACTGAAGAATTCAACCTGACAAATACTGCTGTGACGGTAGGTCATGAACTGAGCCCTACTGCCAGGCTACAGGGATTGCAAGAAAAAAATTGTTTGAACTTAAAAATACACAGTTGCTTGCATCCTGGTTGAAGTGCTCTCCAAAGCAGCTACTGAGCATTTTGTACTGCCCAGATGTTTTAAGACTTCTTGGTTAAAAAACTGTAAGTAGGAGCAAAAAAGGTCACATTTCTACATCATGGCTGAAAAGTCCTCAAATGAAAGGAATATGCACATTCTTCTAGGAATCTGGACACAGTAGAAAATGTTTCTTACTACTTTCCTTGCGATTATCAGGAGGAGATAGTAAATTCCTGGGCTAACCACTTTCTTTTTCACATGTAAAAGGACTTTGTCCTACTTAGAGTTCAAATAAGATTTTAGTTTAAGTTTTTTGCTATTTTCTTTTAGTGTACTTCTGTGCTGCCGTCTTCTGCAGGTTACGCTTGAGCCAATTTTTTTTTTTCTTTTTTGAGACATTCACTATTTCTATTTTTGAAAATACAGTTGAGAAAACTATGTCAATGTCAAATAACTGGGTAAAAGCTGCTAGAGGTGATGGTATCAATGTAGTTTTACAGGCTTATGTAATTTTTGAAAGTGATTAAAAAACGAGAATAGAAATTCCTTTCTTGATATGTTAATTTTTTTAAAAAAAGTAGGTTTTCTTTGTTCAGCACAGATCCTTGAAAGTCTTAAGCAATCCCACTAGAAACCTGATTTTGTTAGCATTTTAAAAGAAATAGTCATGGAAAAAATTAATTAACATTTGTTTGGAGAACTTGGGAACATATCTTTACTTTACTCATCCACAGTGTTGTTTGACCTTTTGCAATGAGAAGAGAATTTTGCCAAAAATTGGCTAAATGTTACGATAGTGATAGCCTCATGTGGTCAGTTGCAGGCTGATAGTACTGTTAAAATATTTAAAATGTAGCATTAAGTCACTACTCTTCTGAAATATATGTATCTATCTAGGAATTTGTTAATAGTTCTTGTCCAAAACCCTGGGTTTGACAGTCAGAGGCATTTGAACTCTGTTACGACCAGTGAAACTACTGTTTTCATTTTCAGGAAAATGGGACTTTAATTTACAGCAAAAGCAGGTTCCTTTATCACTTTGTGCTGACTTTCCCTAGTACCACTTCTGCACTTTCTCCTGACTCTACCAACATATTAAAGGACAAGAGTGGCACGCAGTCACAGGACCCTTAATGTATATAGAGAGACTGAGGAAATCTTTAGGGTCCTTCAGGATTGTATTTCTGCTACCTGGTCCATCAATTTATTTTTAAAATTTACCATATAAAAAAGACTTTGTATTTGCAGAGTATACTGAACATGACATCAATCACCTAAAAATTTTAATTGTGGGGAATAGCAAGAGATTTTGAACAGCTGAACTTCCTCACTTTAAAATGCCCATGATTACAATTTCAGCAATAGGAAATATTCCTACAAATGAACGATTTTCCCCATCTCTGAGTAATTTTCAATGTTACTTGTGCCACGTATTAGAATTACTTATTCGTCAAAATTACGCACCATCTTGAGTGATGAGGAAGTGCTAGTGAGTTTTTGCAGCACTTCTCAGGCATACTGTGTCTAAGATCTGCATCTACCCCTTTTAATGCCAGGCCTGGACCTAATTCTTCAGCCTCAGGAATTATGTGTTAAAGGACTTTAAATAGAAAACAAGGAAGAGAGGTAAAGAGCTCAAGTTTCAGAAAAATAAAATGAAAATTCAATACTTATATCAAGGTACCACTCTGTAGTACGAACATTCAAAGAATCTGAATGTGAGGAAACTGAGTGAAAATGCTTAGTATGATTACAACTTAAAAATAACAGATGGTCTGAACTGAACTACTGACATTTCTATTAAAATGTAAAAGGCTATAAGAACAGTAGATATGTTATTGAAATGCCCTAAGATGATAATGTTTTCTAAAAAAACACAGCTTTACTGCATCTGGAAGATTTATTAAAAATGCACTTTTAAAAGAAGAATATAGAAAAGCACTATGGTATTTTTGAAAGCTACCAAGAATCAAGGAGAAACCTTACTTAACATAGGGGAACATGAAGCAATCATTTGACACATTACATTTATTTAAATGGTAGATAAACTAGAATATTACTGACTTAAATGTCTTAAGTTACTGTTGAACCTCATAACTTTGGGAATTAAAACAATTGGTAATGATTTTCTTATTGATTTACTTAGAAGTATGACACTCATGATTTTTCTAAGATTTGTGATTTTAAAACTGCAGTAGAGCAACTTGTTTTGAGAGTATTCTCACTTCAACTATGAGAATAAATGAAAAGGAATACAATAATCAGTGAAACAAACAAACAAAACCCCAAAACAATGCTAAGCAATGGTAAACCTATGTGCAAGGGAGTAAATTTTTCTTATAATCTCAAAAATACATGCTTTTTATAGAGTAATAGAATAGTTTGGGTTGGAAGGAACCTTCAAAGGTCATCTAGCCCAACCCCTCCTGCAGTGAGCAGGGACATCAACTAGATCAGGTTGCTCAGAGCCCCGTGCAAACTGGCCATGAATATTTCCAGGTATGGGGCATGTACCATCTCTCTGGGCAACCTGTTAATATTTCACCACCCTCACTGAAAAAAATTTCTCCTTTATAGTTAGTCTGTATCTACCCTCTTTTAGTTTAAAACTATTAACCTTTGTCTTGTCGCAACAGGCCCACCTAAAAAGTCTGTTCTTAATGTTTTTGCAAATTATTTGCAAATTTTTTCCCAGTTTTTGGACATTATTTTAAAGCAAATCCATTACTAGCTTTTCTTTGTTCAGATTTTACACTCAGGATTGTTGAGGAAATCCACAACAAAATCTATAGTTTACAGTTACCAAACTGAAATTAAATCAGATAAAGTAGGCATATTTCTTTTTAGAAAATGGAACCAGAAAGCACAACTTCCCGTATTTTACAGGTCTCTATGCATTATTTACTATAGACTTAATGTACAAATGGAAACGATAATCAGTCCGCTATATATGGCATATCTTAGTAAAGCCACTTTATCTATGTATCTAGTCATCAAGTGCCTACCTGAAGTTTAAGTGCATGGCAGAAAAATAAAGGCAATAAAAAAATAATAATGGATGTTATTTCTTTTAATGTCATATCCCCCTATCCATTACAAGGGGAGAAGCTGTGACACCATTAAATACTGAAATACATGCTTAACTTTACAAACTCGACATGTCAAACTTGACTCAAAAGAATTACCAACGTGTAGAAAGTTAACAAATACAGGGATGTTCAGACCTATTATTTTCTTAAAGAAATATAACGATAGCAAGTGTACTACTCTGCATTTTTCTGATGGTTTCTAGGCTTTTTACAGATCTGAACTTAATGAAGCATAACAATATCCTGAGAGATGACGTTGCAATTTTTTCATCGGTCTCAGCTGGAAATCTGTGCTGTAAAAATGAAGAATTACTTACAGTAAAAGGCAAAATCACCTATAAATTAGGTGCCACAGCTTGTAAGTTTAAGGCACCTAGTGCCGAAAATGAGATCCAAAACCAGAGTAGATGCTTAGGCTCCCCTTAGCAATTCATGCAGACTTTCTATTCAAAGCATAATCTGATGAATGGACAGGGATGTAAAAAAGGAAGCCACCTAAGAGGATGTGCAACTACACCTCTTAGTTACAATTGCTGAGCAAAGCGGAAGGTCAACTAGGGAAACAGAGATGCAGAGAAGTGTGTGTGTGCATTTGTGTTCAATGTCTTCTTCACCTTTTCTCTTCAGATGGAGAGTATTTAAACTTCTGTCTTTTATTTCTGCTGAAAGATCGAAACCACAGACTAGTGTTTCCACTGGAGTTTTCTGTTGGAGCTGCACCACTGTGCAAAAAGGAAGGAAAGACTCACATAACTACTAAGAGAGCAAAGAAGAGCCTGACACTATGATTAGGGCACTAGCTGTAAAGGAGGATGCTGAAACACTGGTCTTCCTATCCATCCTATGTTAGACAATTGCTAGAGAAAAATAAAAGTGCTGAAATAGTTCACAGCAGTGGAACTGGAGTCCAGGATTCCTTACTCCTAAGGGAATGCACTGGGCAATACAACAGAGTGATCTGACAGTAGGTTGATACTATATTGCTGGATATGTTTGTGTCCTGTTCTCTCTATATACGTATGTATTTTTTAAATCTGGCCCTAAGCAATCTGTTGGTTCCACATAGCAATTTAACAGCAAAGCTAATACATGCTTCTGTGTTGTGACCAGCAACTGTAACTCCTGCAGAGCACTCCTGAAAGAAATTTTAAAGGCCTGAGGCAGACGTCAGCAAGTCAGATGATGTACAAAGTTGTGGCAAGGGCCAGAGAATCTGGTTACTTCTTCTGAAGGAGAAAGGGTTTTTTGACAGCTGACAGAAGAAATTATTTTTTTTCATTGTTTTTTTTTTTTTTCAATTGTTTCCATATCCTAATGTAAGGTGGGGAAAGCACTTAAGTATTTGGGCAAGAGTTCTTCCTATACCTGTATTCTTAATATAGGTTTGGCTTAGCTCTGCTGGGGATTATTTGCCACTCACTGCTTGGCATTTTATTGTATTAATGAATTGTATACATGCATGATGGGAGAAAGGTGGATCCCAGTGAAGCTATTGGCAAAAATCTCTCTGACTAAACTGGAGACTGCGTCTTCACTGAACCGAGTGAAGACTAATGGCATGGATGGATTCCTGTGGGGTGTTTCTCAGGAAAAATGTCCTGTCCTGCCGCTGGCAAACCTCTTAAAATAAGGCAAGCATTAACTACCCCATCAGCTCTTTAAGTACTCCATGTAATGTATTTAACCAGTGTCCTGGTTTCACTGGGACAGAATCATAGACCTGCCATGGTCTGCAGGCCATTAGCAGTTTGCAGTCAGCCAGGGCAGCCAACCTGAGTTGGCTACAGGTGTATCCCATAACCATAAACATTATGCTCAGTATAAAGGAGGAAATTTGCTGAGGTTGGAGGATCTCCTATTTGGGCTTCTCCTGCTTTTGAGGACTGCCTTCTTCTTTTTTGTGACTGCTGTATGTTTGCTGGGCTGAGTATAACTTGATTTTCTTTTTTACTGGCATTAACACGAGTTTTGCCGTTTCCTTAAATCTGCTTTCATTCCGACCTGTGAATCTCTTCTTTTCCTGATCCTTCTTGGCTGGGGAGGAGTCATCTGGTGTTAGAGCAACTGCTGTAGTTTAGCCATGGATGCAGGCTAAATGTTAGACAACTGGAAATAGAAATGAACTGATACTTGTATTTTTTCAGACAAAACTTATGTGATGATTTCAGAAAAGTGAAAATACATGTTCTCTGTTTTTAAGTCAAGGAGCAAAATCAAGTAGTCAGCTTTCCGAAGGCAATCTGTGTGATTAATGTGTCTTGAAATACAGACACTTCTATAAAATATTAATTAGGTCACTTCTGGACCATATTAAATTACATTTAGCAGTTTTGAAATTCCTTCTATACATTTTTGTGAGTAAATAATACTTATAATTATTTTTATAATGGAAATAATTTCTGCTGTAATTTTCTTCTTTTTCTTAAAAAAAAAATCTGACTTGTTTGCTAGGTACTATAGAAGTGCAAGGAGCTTCCTAGAACAAGAGATTACATTTGTGAGCAGGAATCTGAGGAATGTGTTTGGTTTTGCTTATAGCTATAGTGTCCAAAATTTCAGATACATGGATGTTGAAGAATGACTGATTTTTTTTTTTATATTGTTTTTTTAACAAGATAGTATCACTACAGCTTCTCTGATTTACATAGAGAAATCTATATGGAAGTTATCCATACAGCTCAAATGCTTGACTTACTTGAAAATACTTGGAATGACTGAAATGTGTTTAATTTTCTGTTTTACTAAAAATAAAAATTTCCCTAATTGCAAAAGTAATTTGGTGCCCTATTAGATGTTTGATGTAATAAATTATGTTTTTATGAACTATAAACATTAACAAGATTATTTTGTGTTTTCATTTCAGTCTTATTAAGATGAAACTTTGTAAAGAAGGATTAGATTATAAAATAAAATGGTACTAATGATAGCTACTGTTTCATAAACACCATGTTTTCTTTTATTCACGTTTGAAGATAGTGCCACACCTTTTTCATGTGTACAACAGACTGTTGGAAGAGGAAGAGTCTGGCAGGCTCATGAATAATGCTGAAGGAGGACAGCAGCTGTTTAGTAACAAAACCTTCCAAGCAGAGCCTTTCAGCCCCTTGCTGTACCGTTTGACCTGGTACTCCTGAGAGTGTGTGTGCATACCTATGTAACTGGAAAGTTACACAGTGGAAGCACCAATTATCACATTAACTAGATAATCATGTCATTTTTTTGTAAGAGGAAGGTATTTCAAGATTTTCAATGTGAGAGAACCACCTGAATGGAACCTCTCCTCTGGCTGTTTTTAAACTTCATTTTGTCAGCACAGCGTATCTACACAAGGTACTCTGCCACTGCTTGTTTCTGTGACACCCAGCCAGGTAAGAAGTGTCAATGGAAGTTTTGGCAGTCAATAGAGGTTTTGCCATTTATACCAACCAGATCAAAATTTTTACCTATAACTTCTCTCAGCTCTAACAATTGTATATTAAAATAATTAAATTACACAACTGGAAAAGACAGTATAAAAAAAAGAAGAAACAATGGGAACTAAGAAAATCATAAACAACAAAGTGTGCCCCCCAAAAAAGGCAAAAAATTACTATGGGGCACCAAATGAGGAAGCACTCTGTTGTTCTTTATTGGGACAGTTCCCGCAAATGTATATGCATGCAAGTTCTTCCTACTTAGTAGAGAAGTTCTCTTGACTGATGTCTATAAAGTCTATATATATAGAGAATGGGAAGAAGAGGCCTGTTACCCTGAGTTCATACCACTAGGCAAAAGGAGAGACTTGCATATACATTCAAGTCAATTAACATCTATTATGAAAACATGGCTGTTCTGCATTCTTCACACAGGCTAAATAGCCACATATACTTTTTCTGAAAAAAAAAAAGAGCACGTGCAAGAACAATAGGTTTCTAGAGGATATATTATGTAGCTGTCTTTGTTTGCTGTTGTTCAGGACCCCAAAACACATTCTTCACACCAAAGACTTAAGGATCTCAAGATTTTGCCTCTTTTTTTTTTTTTTCCGTCCAAATTCGAAAGTTGTAGTTCATGGTAGAAACTACCTTAGAGAGGTGTGCAACATCATGCCCAAAATTCCATTACACTAATAACTTTAGATTTGCATTTAATTATATTCTTTAACAGTTCATTAACTCGTTTTAACAATGATAACAAAAGAGATTTTTTGTGTTTGTTCTAGGTGCATAGTAACTTGGGCTTTTACTTGGCAACTGAATGCATATGTTTTAAATGTGTGATTTAGAGGTAAGGTGTTTGGGCATACAGAACCCATTTCAAAGTCACAGCTCCGAATCCAAGTTTTAGGAGTGTTCTTAATGTTTTGTTAACTTACTATGAGCTCAAACAGCCTAAATTGTCCTAATGCAGTCTCATCTGACTACATACTCAATTCATACCACTGGGTGAGAGAACAGAACTGTGTATCTATTGAAGGCAGTTACCACCTATTAGGGAAATAGTTCTGTTTTTTGTCCTGAAAAAAAAGAGCTGCACACTCTTTTGGTGGGGAAAAAAGGCAACATGCACAAACAGTAGATTTCCAGAGGAGATATTTTGTAGCTGTAGTTGTTTGACTTCACCCAGGATTCCGATACATATACAAAAGCCTGTTGAGCTTTTCCAACCTTTAATGCAATGTCCTTGGATCCTTTGCAGCATACTTCTTTCCTAGCTCTCCCTTTGTGTCTGGGGAGGAGGACAGAGGGATGTACAGCCCTGTAATTGTAATCTGAACTGAAAGTATTGCAGCCTACAATCAACTTCTTGGTGGCTGGTGAACAATCTTTACATCTATTAGACTTGCTATTGGAAACAATTTATCACTAAATAAAATATCTTTACAAGGATATTTTCAATAGTAGAAGTCAACATTGTCAGTGGTATGATCACTATTTAATTGGTAATCTGTTGGTAAAATGAACATTCCCCCCCCCCTGCTCCTTCCCATAGAATTTTTTGCTTTTAAATCTCCTCAGATGTTTGTAATTTGGAGGAAACTTCTTTTCTTGTGATAATAAAAAAAGCTGCAGTCTCTGACAACATTTTATTAGAAAAGGAAAGGTGGTTGTTCTATGAAGAAAACAGCTTTGAAGCACAATGCTTAGTACTGTTTCTTTAGAAACTTAGTATTTTAGCATATTTTTTGATAACATCTATACTGTTAGTGTTTGATACTGCAACAACTTGGTTATTGAAATCACCTTGATATGTTTGGAATTTGACCAGTAATATTGTAGTCAAATGAAGCAATGTATTATTCATGCTTAGTTAAGGCTGAAATGTGTTCAGCTGACCTACTGTGTTTGCAATCATCTTGACTAGTGTCATAATATTTTCCATCACCTCTCCCGAGGCACATTTAGCACCTTTTTTTTTCCCCCCTTTTAGAAAAAGAAATTCTCGATTATAGCTGTAAAGCAAACAGGCAACTGAAATCCACCCATTTCCTAAAGCTCTGTTATCCCTGAGGCATCTGAAAGAAAAACATATCAATACTAATTACTTAGCAGAAAGCAATCAAGAAAATCTTACTCCCAGCTCTCTCTTCTGACTCCTACAACCAGTGTGCCTCTAAACAGAAAAGCCCGAGTTGTCTGAAAGCACACAGGGAGACACAATGATAGCAAAAGCAAGCCTCCTTTATGACCTTGTCCCCAGGAGTTTTTTCTGGTATCTTCTCCTCATAGCCCTATTCTTGTTCACCTGTGATAAGTGTAATCTCTTCTCAGCAGCTCCCAATGCTTTACTCACTGATTTCAACAATCAAGCAACAGAAGAAGTGTTGTTCATAAAAAAATTATCCTCTCCTTTCATCAGACTGATTCCTGCACTGAAATGAGGCGACATCAGTAAGTCCACAGGAACTGCTGGCCAGACCAGGTAGGTAGGTTACTACAGTAGCCTTTGTCAGCTGGACACGATGCTGTGGGCACACCACCAGCAAAGGGTGCAGGGTGCAGTGGGTGGCCTGGTGCTCAGTTGAAGCCAAGGCTCCTGTGAAGCTGGGCTAGAGCAGATGGGAGTTTGGAGCAGGGGTTAAAACTGACTCATTATAAGTCAAGTACCAGACTGAAACTATCAGCTCTTTCCTTCTCTGTATTGAGCTAGGCAACAGCTCTCTCCTCAGTGTTTAGGTTTCACTAGTATATGTGTATGTGCATACATTAACTTTACCCTGAAAGGTTTTTTTTGTGTCCCTTTATCTAAACTAAAACATGTAAGGTGTCTGGCTAATTTTCTTTTCCAGTTAATTTTTAGAAGTAGAGCTGGATTCCATGTCTTTGCACACTGTCTCTCTCCCGTGCTCTGCTGGATCTTTCTGCACTCTTTTGGAATGTTCCAGTCCCTAGGAGTCATGAGGTTCGTATTGGCAGAGTGGAAGGTAGCATGGCTTAGAAAAAGGCAGGGAGTCAGCACAAGGAGTTGATTATGTGGATCTGATAGCTGTCATTCATGTATTGGGGTGCGATATGGATGTTTTGATCCAACTTAAACCATGGACTTGTGTATGGCAGACTTCAGTTTACGGCTCTTTCACAAGCATAATTTTTTTTTTTTTTTTTTTTTTTACCCTTATGAAATGGATACTTTTCCAGTAATACATAGAAATAAGGTAATTATGGAATTGTGGAAATTATTTAGCACTGTGATGGTCTACAGAGGTGATTAGGATGACAAGAATGTGATGTGTCAACAGCTATAAGAAGACAACAAAATAATCGGTTAAGTAGCAGCAGAGATACTGACCATGCTCCCTTTTTGTATAGTTTGCCTATGCACTGCCCGCTACTAGGCAATATTATCTAAAATAATGGATCTTGTGGGAAGAAGAAAAAAACAACCAAAACAAACAAAAAAGCCTTTGGATGCTACTGATTATCTTATAGATGTGGAAAGAATGATGGTTCTGTTGCTAACACTTAAGCAAACCATAGTGAAGCCATGGAACAAAGAAAAAGCCCACATAATGTTGTGAGGATGCATACCATTCTTGACACAAAAATCATAGGAAACAATGTGGCATATAGCCAACTTGTATCAAGCAGTGCACTGATACAGTCAAATATTTATTTACATTTCAGTTTTCAATAGATAGAATTCTGCTGCGGGGAGATTCCCTTTTTAAGGGAATAAAATCTTCCATAATTTATTTCTAAAATAATTGACTTATAGAAACCCAAAGAGTGATCTATGGCTAACTGATTATTCATTAATAGCTTTTGGTATTTATGTGAAGAGTCCTTAGGAGAAAGAGTATTGCAGGGGAAAAAATGGTTGATTTTGTATAAGTGAGGTTAAGTGCAGTCGCTGATCATGCTCCTGTTGTTCCTTTCAAAATGGTAGATCATTCAAATTAATTGAAAATGGTGCTCAGTGTAGTATGGAATTTAAAAGTTAATAAAAGATTTAAGAAACCCACATTTTGAAACCTGAACCCCCTACACAAGAACAAGGGTGGAGATTAGGAGAAAGTAGGTAGAATATTCTCCTTTCCTTGCCTATTTGTTTTGTTGGGTGTACTGATGATCAGGAAACCAGTAATGCTGGTGAGGTTTCCCCTTAACACCATGGAATTCTGCAGTGATGTGGGTCTCAGTAATGGAATACATTTGTCTAAATGATTCCTGTTAGAAACCAAACAGGTTTTCCTTAGAAATTTGAGATGACAGCGTAGTATTTATGCTACTATTTTGCCCTCTCTTCCTGTGTACAAACATTTTTACACGCAGTGCAACAAATTTAACATAAGCATAAACGGAACAATTTCAAAGCATGTGAAGATTTTCTCACAGAGATGGTGCTGTAACAGTGATTCTTAAGCTTTATGCAAAACAGTTCCTTTTCCTTGAAGTGAGACAGACCTGGCAGTTCTGCTGTTTAATGAGGGGTGTTGTGGAAGAAGTCTGAAAAGCAGCTTGTAGTAAAATAATATGTGCAGATTTCACGTTGTACAACCAACAACAGCACATTGATTTTTGGTTCAGAACTCTGGTGAGATTGCTTGTTATGCACTTCCAAGTGGTGTAAAGAAAGCTATGACGGAAGAGTGAAGGCAGTTAGGAAAATGCTGCACCCATGAGGAGTGTGTGCATTGCTGATCTGATTTGTGGTTTGAAATCCCTCAGTTCCAGAAGCATGGAGAAAGTGAGATAGGAACTTTTCTCTCCTTTGGCCCTGCTTAAGAGAGAAGGAGGTGGGGAAAGGGTGGATTGCTGATGCTGTTGTTGTTTTCTGTTCCTAGGGGCTTGCTGTCCAAGAGGAAAGACAAGCAAAATATCCATTCTTTGCTCATTTTGTGTACACTTCTAAATATTTAGAAGGTGCTTGCTTTATTTGTGTTTATAACCAGCCCTTGAAGGACGAAGGTATTTCTAAGGGAAAAGCTGCTACAGGGAAAAGCTCAAATAGCAGTAGTTATTAAAAATGACAAATGCTGCACATCACTAATGACTTTCTTCAGAGTTTCTCAAGGTTTATCAAAATATTGCTCTCAAATGTCTTTCTGTATAATTAACAAAACACTAACCTAGCTAAGTTAGTAATTGCATTTCATTATTATACTTTATTTTAATGCCATCTCTAAGTTATAATGCTCCCTGTATTCTTCTCAGTCATGGAAAAGATTTTTTTTTAAAAATATTTCTTCTGACAAAGGTTCAAGAATTTCTGAACTATTTTAACAAAATTTTATATTACAAAATACTTTGATCAAGTTGTTCTCATTTATCTTATTGCTTCATTAGTGACATCTTTATCCCTATAGCTCTAATTATTATGCTTTTATAGTGGCATAAAACTACCTGTATGTCTACTGTTTTCTCATGAATTTCCAATTTTCTCACCAATTTCCCTTTGAAACTTTCTAAACCTTGAATGTCTTCTTAATATCCATCTGAAACAGGCCTTGTGTGTGTTGCTACCCAATAGTTAACATAAAACTGCAAAGACTACACAATTCATACAGTCTAGGAATAAACCCTGTCTTATAAATTTGCTTATAATTCTGCTTGCTGGTCCACTGGCCATAATTCTTGACTTTTTGTAGCTTTATCTAAAATCAAAGGGTTTAATAAGCTCTGCAAAATCATCACAAGCTTCCTACTGTAGCCTTTCAGAGCTTTGTGTTCTTCCTGGAAGGCAGCAAGCAAATGGAGTTCTGCACATCGGTTTCTTCTAATTGTAGTCATCTGAAGTGAGGAAATCTGTATGAAAATCAATTTGTGACTTTACAGTCTTCCTCTACTATATTAATTTATCTTGTTTTTAATATTTAGAGTCAGAGGAAGGAGAATTATCTGATCTAATTCAGTCTGGAAACCTGTTCCTTTCTTTCACGGAGGACTTTTTGTTTTTGGAGCCTATGGGGAGTCTACCGGGGACTCACACCATAGGAAGCTCCTGATGCCTGTTGCCTTTCGGCCAGTCACTGTGGTTCTTGAGAGGAGCTCCTCCACCCTCCCTGTCACTAATGGTGGTGTCATCTGCTTCAAATGGGTGTGCTGCTCACTGTCCTTCCATGCTTCAGGTTTGAGCTTGCTGGGAAAGGCTTCCTGCCTTCCCCAAGACCATGTCTTGCTTTGTTACACTTTTTAATATATATCTCTATACATATGTAAGCCTAGTCACTTCGCTGAGGTGTTTTTTTTGATTCGGATCAGGATCAAAGTGATACAATCAATTCCTACATGAGAGGTCCTCTGCATGATGGAACTTTATGAAAATTCATTCGTATTAACTGCTTAAGACAATACCTATGCAGAGTTTCAGAAGGAAGCAGATATCACTCCTTTTAAATTTCTATTAAGCTAAGAAATTGGAAATTATTTTTTTTTCATGTAAGGTTTTGTTTGATCTTGCTAATGTGAAATGAGGCTTTAAAAACTGCAAGGTATGTTTTTTTAAAAAAAAAAAATCACAAGAAACTCAAAATCAGACAAATGAGATTATATTTAAGTTCTGATTTTAGGCTTGTTTAGCTTGTCTCTTTTTTTTTTATTTTTAGAGCTAGAAAGTCTTGAACAGATGCTATGATTAGTGTCATTATTTTACACCTCTTTAGTGTGGACCTACCTAAGATGAGTATTTATAGGAATACTCTCCTGTAAGGCAGCATTTCACACAAGGCTGTTCCAACCAATTTAACACAAAAAGGTTTAGCTAGTTAGAGTTTTCTCAAAAGTTCAAGTTTACAGGCAATATGTCTTTAGAAAGGGTATGAATTTTTAAGAGTTTTCATGTCCTAATTTTTGGATGTAAACCTTCAAAATATGCACGCAATATGTAAAATTGCACAGAACGACCCATTTTATTATTATTACATATTATGGTTAGAAGCAAAGCACTCAAAACTTGAACTGTGCCAGTAATAAGGTTGTAAGTAAAATATTAATTTGTTCCTTTCTATGTATACATGAAAATGATCTTTAGTAATAAATAATGTGCAGAATCTGCATTCTTGCACATTCGGAAATGAGGTGTATGCGCATACGATGCCCCGAGCTGCCCAGTCTCCTGCAGAGGGTAGAATAGAGGGGCACCTGTTTAGTTTTTTATTTCCACTGTGTCCCAGCTCTCAGCTACCACTGTGTGTGGAAACCCAGCTCTAGAAGCGGAAGCACAGCCACCTTTGTTGGCAGCTTTGTGAGCACCATCAGCACGCCAGCGCTTCAGGAGTCCCAGTTACAACCCGGGAGGCCTCGGTGCGGGAGAGGGGCCTCAGCGTCCGCCGGCAACCCGCAAAACGGTGGCAAGCGGGGTGGTGCTCAACAGCGTGCGTGACCCCGGCTCCCGCAGGGCCAAAGCGGCTGGTATCGGTTGTGGAGCCGTGCCCTGCACCGCTCCCGCAGGCGGACGTGGCAGCTGTAGGCCGCAGAGCGGGCTCTGATAACAGCTATCGCTTTTTTAACGAGTGGAAAGTGACAGAGCTGCCGTGTTCCCTGGCTAAGCAGCGACACGCTGGGAGAAGCTACCGGCGGCCCAGCAGGAGCGTGGCGTGCACCACCTCTTAATTCCACCCTGGCCAACCGCAACCTTCCTCGCTTGGAGGCAAGGCTGCTGGCTAAGAGCGCGGGCTGGGCTCCGGCAGC
>NW_008582344.1:0-15678 GCF_000691845.1 Merops nubicus | reverse complement strand
GAAATTTCCTTCAGTGGGACGAAGAGACTCTGCATTTATTGTAGCTTGAAGGGTTATCCTATAACAAAAGGATGATTAATACTTTGTTGAGCATTTAGAGTAATAAAATAAATACCTGTTTATCTTTCAGAGCATTAAAACTAAACCACAATAGAGTTCAAAAACTAAAAGCCTGAAAATTTGGCACTTTTTTTTTTGTCCAGATAACATATTTTCAGTCTTCTACTACAGGCTGTAGTTTTTCCAGCAGCTAGTGAGAATTGTATGACTGAAATTATGTCTTTACATTGGCATGGTTTTGTTAATATCCTCCTTTCAGTTTTTTTCCCATTGCTTTCTTTGTGTCTACAAAGAAACAAGTCATCTCTCTTGTCTTTCAGGCTCTTGATCTGGTTTATCTTGATCTTCTCCTTCTTCAAGTCCAGGCTGCCTCCAGATCCCTGGGTAAGGCAACAGCAGGGTGCTTCCAAGGCTTAGGAAGATAAATTCAAATGAAGAAAGAGACTGTTATTTATAATAACAGATAACTCTTATTTTCTAAAATGCTTTTTTCTCCTCTGCCCTTTAGAAAATTTAGGAACACAGCATCCACTAAGAATTCCATTCATTGCTCCCTAACAGAAACCTGCAATGTGTTATTTTTCACTCAGCTGGCATCTTGTTTCTGCTCTAGCTTTGAAGCTTGCTCTCCTCTGAGCAGGACGTTGGACTTGGTCCCTCCCAAGATATCTCCCAATCTGAATTATTTTGCAGCTCTCTTTGTTAGAACTCTACAAGAAGCATCAGGAGGAAGCTGCAAGTGATAGCAATCGGAGACTCTCTGCTGCAGGGGACAGTGGCCTCCATCTGCTAAGGGTGAGGGACCACTACAAAGAGATGGGATCCACCTAAGTTGGGGCAAAATCACCTTTGCCAGCTGGCTGTCCAACGTGATGAGGAGAGCTCTGAAGTTAGGAACAGCAGCAGAGGGAGATGATGACTAAAGTGAGTAAGTGGTGGAGCAGGAGAGCAAACAAAGATTTCGGGGTGTTGTGGACAGAGATTTTCTAACACCACAGAGCTGAAGGGGTCTCACCCCAAGTGTGTGCACACAGATAGAATCATAGAATCATAGAATCATTTAGGTTGGAAGGGACCTCCAAGATCATCAAGTCCAACCATTGAGCCATTAGGGCTCTAAAGTCCTCTGCTAAAACAGATCAGAATCTGTCAGGGCTGGAAGGGACCCCAAGGATCCCCCAGTTCCAACCCCCCTGCCATGAGCAGGGACACCTCCCACTAGATCAGGCTGCCCAGAGCCTCCTCCAGCCTGGCCTTAAAGACCCCCAGGGATGGGGCCTCAACCACTCCCAGGACAGCATTATGTGGAAAGCTCTGGGAGCTTTTCTGGGAGGCTGGAATGACTGGGTGAATTCCCTCTACACCACTGCACACAAAGAGGAGGAATTAGAGATCTGTGTATGATTCCAGGCCTATGATCTCCTTGAGATCACAGAGATGTGGTGGGATAGCTCACATGAGTAGAGTGAAGCCATGGATGGGTAGGTTTTGGATGAAGAATGGGATGGTGAAGTCTCCCTTTGTGTGAGAACACAGCAAGAATGGATGGAGCTCTACCTAGGGATGGGTGACAACCTAGTTGAGCATTTTTGGGTTGGGATTAGACAGCAGTCCAACACAGGCAGTGTTGTCATGGCTGTATGCTGCAGATGGCATGATCAAGAAGTAAATGAGGCTTTCTTCAGAAAAGCAGAAGAAACCTCAGGTTTGCAGGTGCAGGTACTCATGAAGGGCTTGAATCACTCCAGTGCTGGAAGAGCCACTCAGCCAGGGCACAAGCAATCCAGGAGGTGTCTAGGACCAGGACTTCTAAACAGAGAAGACTGAGAAGCCAACAAGGTAAGGTGCTTTGCTTGACCTGACACTTGCAGAGAAGAAAGGACTGCCTGGGGATGTGAAGATTAGCAGCAGCTTTTGCTGCAGTGGCCATGAGATGGTGGAGTTTAATCTCCTGAAAGGAGAAAACAAGCCAAAAGGCAGGACTGCAACACTGACCTTCAGGAGAGCAGAATTTTGCCCATTTAGAGACCTGCTTGGAAGAATCACACGGGAGATGATTTTGGAAAGAAAAGAAGTGCAAAAGAGCTGATTGACTTGCAAGAATCACTTCCTACAGCTCCAAGAATGGTCCATCCTCACCTGCAAGATGTCAAGGAAAGGTGGCAGGAGGTCTACAAGGATGAACAAGAAACTCCAAGCAAAACTCAGACATAAAAGGAGGTGTGCCAGAGATGGAACCAGGATCAGCTCAGCCACGAGGGAGATGGAGACACTGCCCTAGGAATGGGATCAGGAAAGCCAAAGCCCACTTGGAGTTGAGTCTGGAAAAGGATGTGAGCAGCAATGAAAATGTCCCTACAAGTGTCTAAGTAGCAAAACAAAGGCTAGGAGAAATGTGAGACTGCTGCTGAAAGTGTCAGGGGACCTGGTGACAAAGGACATGGAAAAGACAGATACTCAATGCCTTCTTCACCTCAGTCTTCACTGGTAAGACCTGCCTTAGGGATTTCAGGCCCCTGAGATGAGTGGGAAAGTCTGGAAGGAGGATTTGTCCTCGGTGGAAGAGGATCAAGTATGGGAATATTTAAACAAACTGGACATATTTAAGTCCATGGGACCTGATGGGATGTACCCAGGAGTGCTGAGGGATCTTGTTGGTGTCATTGAAAGGACATTCTTGATCATCTTTGAAAGGTCAAAGTGACTGGGAAAGGTTCCTGAAGACTGAAAGTGAATGTCACTCCTATATTGAGAAAGAAAAGGAGTATCCAGAGAATTACAAGACCAGTTGACCTCACTTTGATTCCTAGGAAGGAAATTGGACAATTCCTCCTGAAAGAGAGGCATGAAGTCCATCTGAAATCCAGTCTCCAGTGGTGTACTCCACATGACCAACGTGATGTATTAATTAAGCCAAGTGTATCCAAGTGCTGGTTTTGCCAAAGCCACTGACAGAATTGCATTTGTCATTCAAATATGGCTCTTTTTGTGGATCAGAGAGAAGAAAAGAGGTGCTTATTCTAAGCAGGTCTGCACTGTGAAGGGTGGGGACAAAGACAACACTGAACGACTGCAGCAACATCTTCATGAATGCTCTGGCTGACAGAGTGTATCCTCAGCAAGTTCGTAGCTCCTAGGGAATTGGAAGGAGTCTTTGACACACCAGATGGGGATGCTGCCATTCTGAGGGATCTCAACAAGCTGGAGAGATGAGCCAGCAGAAATCTCATCAAGCTCAGCAGAGGGAAGAGCCAAGTCTTGCTCCTGGGGAGCAATAAGCCCATGCACCAGTACACACTGTGCTGCAGCAAGAGAAGATCTCTCTGCCCACCCCCCAGCTGCAGAAGGAAAGTTGCTGTAGCTTATACAACATGTAAAAGTCAAATTTTAAGTCCTCAAGGCTTCCTGTGGACTTCTGACTGATGCTCCAACATTCCAAACATTAGAAAGCCAGCTCAGACATAAACTTTCTGAAGAAGCAAAGTACTTTGCCCTCGAATTTTTCACCATAATACAATAATACAGATGCTGCAGCATTTAATGAGATGGGAAACAATGTGATATGTGTCCCTTGTGGTTGGTCTCAGGCATTTTTAATAACTCTTGGGTAGAAAACACCATCTTTGACAGCTGGTAATTTGCACTCTCCAGTTGAACTAAACCTATTACCTCATCTTCTTCATCTTCTTTGTCTCTCCACTTTTTTCCCTGCTCTAAATCTGAAGCTATGCCCAACATGCTTTGATGCAACTGTTAGATGGCAAAGAGAGGTGTTTAGTTAAGCATGCAGGTAGCACTGTGAGTGACATGACACAGATCATCCCTTTCTTTCAGACATCATCTGTCTCTCAGCTAGAAAAAGCACCAGCAGCAGCTGGGAGACAGAGGGAGAGAGCTGACAGGCTCTACAGCTCAGCAAGAGCATGCACCTGATGTCTCCTGCATCAAGTTCTTCCCCAGCTCAGGAATTTCCCACTTCTTTGGGCACTTCCAAGAGTGGACTGGCAGCTTTTGAAGTCTTCTGTGCATGCTGTTTCTTTTGCAAAGTGCCTGGGTTCTTTGAATCTCTCACTTACAACCTTAAACTAAAAATGCTGTGGTGTGGGAAACCCAAAATATGACATTGAGAGAGGGAAAGTTTATATGCCCCTCTCCCCTCTGTGCCTTCAGCTGTAAATCCTTGCAGAGGCACCCAGGATTTCAAAACCAAAAAGTTTCAAATGCAATTCTGCTTCTTTTTCATCCTGTGACTGTTAAAATATGGGCTGGGAAGAGAGCCAGTAAATTGCTTTCCCACTGGAGGTACAAGGAAGAGAGAGGAGAGCAGATTGAGAGCAGCCACCACCCTTTGTGTCACCAAAAACAGTGCTCCTAGTCCTGATGGGTCAGAATTTCTTCTGATGAGGAGATTTACAATTATTTTGTGATGCAAAAGCAGCTCAGTGGATTGATCCAGAATGATGGCAATTAATGACTCCAAGGCAGTCAAAACCTTTCCCTCATTCTTCTGGGTGTCATCCCCAGCAGCACTCATATGCTCTGTGCTTCTCCACTGCTAAAGGCTGGGGTTGGCCAAAGCCAGGGAGCTCTTGCTGTACCCCTGGAGCAGGCACAGGGATGCTTAAGATACCTCAGAATCCTAGAATCCTTTAGGTTGGAAGGGACCTCCAAGATCATCCAGTCCAACCATCCCGCCAGCACTCCTGAGTCCTCTGCTCAAACAGAATCAGAATCTGTCAGGGCTGGAAGGGACCCCAAGGATCCCCCAGTTCCAACCCCCCTGCCATGAGCAGGGACACCTCCCACTAGATCAGGCTGCCCAGAGCCTCCTCCAGCCTGGCCTTCAAGACCCCCAGGGATGGGGCCTCAACCCCCTCCCTGGGCAACCCATCCCAGGCTCTCCCCACTCTCCTGGGGAAGAACTTCTTCCTCACGGCCAGTCTGAATCTCCCCACTGCCAGCTTTGCCCCATTCCCCCCAGTCCTCCCACTGCCCCACAGCCTAAAAAGTCCCTCCCCAGCTTTCCTGGAGCCCCCTTCAGATCCTAGAAGGCCACAATAAACCTTGTGCATTATGCTCTGTTTTCTCAAACTTCAGCTATAGGCATCAAATCCTGTGTCTCTAGTTCTGTTACCACATTTCCTTCACTCCTCTACTTGTGGACTCTCCTACATGATTTCAGTGTGGCACAGACCATGCCAGAGTGTCTCTGCTTTTCCCTTTCAAGTCCCCAAGGAATAACCTATGGTCTTAGTACACCTGAAAAGCTCTGAAGGTAAAAAGATGGGCTGAGATGATGACTGTTTACAAAATGATGTGCTCAGCAACGAACCCTTGGCAGGACAGAGCAATTTCTACTATTTATTGTGTGAGTGAACTTGGAATAAAATGCTATTTACCCCTCAGTCCACAGGATGGTCTCTCACAGAAAGGTCAGCAAACGTTTTCATGCTAGATTTTAGCAATAGCTTACAGCATAGAGCAAGGGACATCTTAACAGTTATTCTGAGGAAAATCATGCTTTCTATCTGCATGCTTCCACCTAGAGCTGATTTACCTGGGAGATGATGACATGAGATAATAGAGTGTGCATATAAATCTTGTGTGGTGTGCACTTGGTGTCTTCTGAACGTGGATGCTACTGAGATTTGGAAAATAACTTCTTTAAATAAATGTGTGAAAGTCAGAAAAGGTCAGAGAAGCAGAGGAACAACTTCAGCTGCTCCCATAGCCCTGAGACAGAAACAGGCAAGGTGGCAAAAACACATAGTTAGGGCTGAAAATTCTACAGCAGGAGAAACAAACAGGAAGAATCTCAACTTGTGCCAACAAAAAAGTGTAATCTTCATGGGAGCATTATCCTCTCCACAGTCCTGTCCTCCTCATTTGCCCCTTAGGAGTGTGCAAGTGATTTGCAGAAGCCATTTCTTTCTGGGTGGCTCTGCCACGTCCACCTTGGCATCAATATTTGGTTTACTTCTGGTAGTTTTAGCAATCCTGCCACTTGTATTTTCTTCCTGCTTCCAACCTGCCTCTCTCCAGCCTATGGTGGCACAGCCAAGCCCTACTTTGCACCCTGTCTGGCAGCTCTCTGTCTGCATTACTTTGGGGCTTACATTCTAGGTCTTCCTGCTTCCAACCTGCCTCTCTCCCTACAGCCAACCCTACTTTGCACCCTGTCTGGCAGCTCTCTGTCTGCATTACTTTGGGGCTTACATTCTAGGGGTTATTTCCTTTTGTGATGTTGAGATGATAATGACACTTTAAATTTATTCTCAATGGTATTTGAGTCAAAAACCCTTCAGCTCAGTTCCAGCTGACATGAGCTGTGCAACAGCCTCAAACTGTTTCAGTGAGTGGGGGAAATATTTGAGTCAAAAACCCTTCAGCTCAGTCCCAGCTGACATGAGCTGTGCAAGTGAATGGGGGCAAAATCACCACACTCAGCCAGGAAGGAATTTCTCTATTAGGAGTTCTGCAGGAAATACAGACCCAGTTTCATGAAAAAAATCCACCAGCAAAAGGTGGTTTTGGGATTTAGGAGTAAGCACCTGTGTAGCAGCAAATCCCAAGCGTGTGCCTGAAAGGAAAAAGGCTTTGTATCTCTTTCCTCCTTCTTCTCCACAGTACAAAAGCAGAATAAGAGCCTCTTGTAGGCACTTCAGCCCATGGAAACACAGCACGCCCTGCTGTGGCTCAGCCTTGGGCATGGTGTCTCTCATGAGTGGAGGAGCTGCTGTGTGTGGGTACAGGACACAGTCATTCCCCTAAATATCAGTGTGTGGAGCGTGTGTTCCAGGCTGCAAGGTGTTCCTCCTGAATATTCATTCAGTATGGGGTAGCAGAGATGCTGCCCAAATAGCCAGTTACCTGCCTGCAATGGTCATGGCCACGGGTAGCTCAGACCCAGGGGTAGGAAGAAGCTGAAACCTGGATGGTGGGTGGGATTACTGCCATAAAGAAATGAGATTAGGTTGCCTATGAAATAATATGACTTTGGAAACAGAGTGTTTCCTCTGTGAGAGTCCTCTGCCTGTTTGGGATAGCTGGAATTCTTCCCAGCATTTCAGGGGACTGGTGTCAGACACTGGCTGAGCCAGTGCTCCAGCACTTGTTATTCATGTGCAGGTATGGAATCAAAACAAAATGCCTTAAAAACTGTTTGGAGGGACTTGAATTGTGTTTGTCTCATGCATTCATGAGTGATCTTTTGCCCTTCCATAGCACTGATTTTCCAGAGAAGCTGGAAGTCAAGGAGAGGGGGGGGAAGAGAAAATCTTTGCCCATCCATGAGCACAAGGGATGGTGCCCAGCCCTTTTCCTAGCACAGCCTGTGGTACACCTACCACACTGTGACTGGCAGCAATCTGACCAGAAAAGGCACAGAAAAGGGATGATTCATATGCCAAAAGGAACTTGAAAGCTGCCTTTTCATGAGGATGTGCAGCAAGCCCTCTGCTGTTATCCAAGTGCTCATTTCCCTCATAGTACTGAAGGGCACAGCTTGATGATGAAAAAAATCCTCTGAGCACTGAGCCAAGGAGGATGGAAAAGGTTCTCTCCTGGGTGAAGTCTGTCAGATGACTTCAGTCTGTGCATGGATGCAGGACCCCTGAGCTGCTGCAGCCTTCAGCCAGAGCTTCAGCTGCTGCACTTTGCATTCGTTCTACACTGTGATCATGAAACACAAAGATTTGTTGTTGCTCAATATTAGGAAGAAAGTCAAATCCCTCTTAGAGAAAATATGCCAAATGACTCGTTTCTTACCATATAGAGCTGTCAGCAAAAATAGAGTCCTTCCCTCTGCATTCACCATGGAAAACTGAGAAATCCCTTCCTGGCTGGAAGTCTTCCATGTGTGCTTCAAGTGTCAGAGCCCACAGAAAGCTCCTTCTAGAAATCCTTCTTTTTTTCTTTCCTTTTTTCTTTAAATTGGTTGCTTGTGGAAATACATTCCCAGCACCTGGATATCTGAGACTGGGAACCAGCTGGTTTCACAGAACTCAATCCTAGCACAAACAAGGCTGGAAAATGGGGAATAAGGTGGCCAAAATCTATTCAAGCTCACTTTTATTTGTTTCATTTCACTGAGGAATTCATGTTTATACATTTTTATCTACAGGATCACCTTCCCCCCAGCCCCTTGGGATCCGGCAGCACCTTGAATTATTAAGTCACCAGACAGGTTTCCACCACACATTATTACATCTACTCAACTTGTTTATGTGTGAACTGATTCAGCAAAGCAAAAACATGGTATAAACCCTAAAAATAGTCCTCCAAAGAAGCAAGATTTTTGGTAGCAGATACGTTTTGGAATCATTTCAGGTACACTACTTTTTGAAGCAGTTGCATGTTTGCTCCTTCTTGATATGCTATATACTAAAGAATCCAGCTCAGACTCCTGCAAACTGAGAAATGTGTTCATGCAGTGTCAGGAGAGGGAAGATTTGAGTGCTGTAGTGGAAACACACTCATGAACTCTGAGAAAAGTAACTTAGACATTACCTTTGTCCCCTCCCTGGGACACTGCAGTCACCATTTTCCTCCTCCTCCTCTTCCTGCCCTGGTTTTCCACATGCTCCCACTCATATTTCACAGACTGTGCTCACCACCTTGTCTCCATCTCACTGCTGCTAGCTTTCCTCAGACCATTTCTAGTTTGCTGCCTGCTCATACCTGTAGGAAGAACAGTCAGGCTCTTCATCAGCACTTTCTGAAGCTAGATCTAGGATCTAGGCATTCCCTTGGGTGTGAAGGACCTCGTGGCACTTTGTGATGGGTTAGGACAGCACATCTGTGATCCTGGAAGGATGAGAGCAGCAGCAAAGACCATTGCTGTGCCTGCAACCCCATCCAGATGTCTTCAGCCTTCTGGATTGCAGAACCCCAGCCCTGGTCTTCATCAGCATTCACTCCACCCGTTGCCTAAGCAAGCTTCCAAGAGCAACAACCCTTTCCCTCATTTTTGCTGTGCTAATAATTCTGCTTCTCCATATGCTGAAAGTTTCACACCCATTCTGGCATCCAGGAACTAAGAAACGTTACACAGACATAAAGTTTTACCCAAAAAACTGTTGGCATGCCACAGAAAGCCAGAGCACGAGTGTGCCCTGCTTTGACTGCCGTGGGAGCCAGAAAGGAAATGTGAAACTAAAAAAGCTGAATTGAATTGCACATGGCCCCATTTCCAATGTGAGGAGGGTTGACAGCACCCAGTGAACAAAAATGACTCAAACACCCACCCTGAGGCTTGTAGAGCAAGCCACCAATGATGCTTCATTCCAGCTGCAAAACATCCTGAATCCTAAGCCACAGGATTTACCAGCTTCACCTTTATTCTCCTTTAATAAGAAGCATCACTAAGGTGGAAATTAATTTTGATTAGCATAAGTCTCCTTAATGAGGAGACCAATGGAAAGGCATGAGGGTCTTTAGAGGACAACCTAGATCTTCACTGAGTCTCTAGAGGGGCAGAAATAACACAACACCTTTCATAAAACCTCAGGTGACAGATGAGGAGCTATTGGGTGGAAATGATCCCAAAAATTCGCTGCAAAGTATTGTCATCAGCATGAAATAGAAATGGGATGATAAGAAAAAACATAATAGCCCTCAACATATTTATATTTAGGATTTCTTACATCCCTACTTCATGTTTCTGAGTGTGGGTTGGATTATAAATCCTTCTCCCTTCCTTCCCTTCCACTCTTTCCCTCCCCTCCTTTCTGACACTGATTTATCCCTGTCACCAGATGTCTCTCCACCTTCCCATGGTCTCAGACCCACCTCCCTCCTCCCCTCTCCCTTCCTTGTGCTGTGAGCTCCAAGCATCTCAGCCTGAATGCCCCTTTTTGTTGTGAACAAGGTCTTTGAAGCCATTTCTGGGCACGTGCACTAGGAATTACACATCCCTCTTTCCTAAAACATCCACGTGGAGAAGGACCAGGAGCTACAGGTAGGGGTCCAGGGTGCAGTGCTGACAGGGGAGCAGAGTTTCTTCACAGCCCAGAAATCTCAGAACTGATCTCCACAGCAGGTCCAACACAGAAAGAACACCAAAATTCCACACAAAAAGCATAAGGCACCTACATGAGGAATATCAAAGTCCAGAGAAATTCAGCTTTTTCTACACAAAGGCTTTCTGCCATGGCATTACAGACACAGGATGGATCTAGTTCAACTGCCCATCATCATCATCTGGCCACTCTTTCAAGTCTCATCCTGGCAGATCTTTGACTTGTGTCAACACCACCAGCTTCTGTTTCTCTACAGCCTACAAAAATTCAATCAGAAGGCAAAGATCACCAGCGTGAGGAGTTCAGACAACTTCAAGGGGCAGAAGGTGAAATAAAAGCATCTGGGGAAGAGAGCAGAGCTGCAGGAAACAAACAACACAGGTCAGCTTAATAAATGAGTGAGTTTTGATACCTAGAGGCATCCTCACAGCAACAGAGCACAACGAAGCTGCTGGAAGAAAGTGCTCTCACTATTGTAAACAGATGAGCTGGCTGCACACAGAAACCAGGGAAGAATGGCAAAAAGGCTGGTCATAGAATCATAGAATCATAGAATCTTAGAATCATAGAATGTCTGGGCTGGAAGGGACCTCCAAAGCTCATCTAGTCCAAGTCATATCAGTGGTTACACTGGACAGGAGTTAGGAGGAATAGGAAGAGGATGGAGAAGACAGCAACAGGCACGTTGGCAGTAAAACTCTCCAAAAACCTGTTGCTTTCAAAAAAAAAGGACAAGGGCTTGTGATTTTGGGGGGTGTGAAGATGTCCATGTTCATTTGCCTCACCATGGGATAGCCACTGTGTTTGCCAGTCTCAGCTTATGACAACCCAACCCTGGGAGAGGGCAGAACAACTCTCATGGCAACGATCATCAACTCACCAACAGATCCTACAGCTTCCAGCAGCTTTATGACCTGCACTCCTCAGGAAAGCAGACTCTTCTTCAAAGAAAACTCTTTGTCTGAGGAAGCATTGGATGGACCAAACCTTTGCTGCCTCCACTGCAGAACCTTACCACAGCTTTTGTCCAGGCTACATGTCATAACTGAAATGATCAAACCAGGGAAGCTGGCAGAGCAGCAGAGCTCACAGGGTGTTACCCATCAGTACA
Source organism: Merops nubicus (assembly GCF_000691845.1). Taxonomy (NCBI): domain Eukaryota; kingdom Metazoa; phylum Chordata; class Aves; order Coraciiformes; family Meropidae; genus Merops; species Merops nubicus. Next base: position 4,488 of record NW_008582344.1, on the reverse strand, counting down.
CATTAAAATGGAATGCTCAGGAAAAAAAACTTCCCTCTTCCAGTGAGAAAATCATGAAGGATGATCAGATGAAAAATGAGTAAGAGGACAGGAAAGGCATTTTTAGACCTTTCTGCAGCTCAGCAGTCATGAGCCTTCCATCAATTTTAGTTCTAGAGATGAGGTACTTATTAGGTTTTGCCCCAGGCATATCACGTTAATTAAATATCTATTCAAACTAAGAACACAGGAAAATGGTTCATTTTCTTTCCTAATTCCTCAGCAAAAACTGAGTATTTTCTTATAACCATTCCAAAGAACAACAAACAGTTCTTATTAGGACTGAAGTCTGAGATCCTTAACAGGGCCCAGAAATTAAATCAAAGCACAGACTTGTATAATACACATTTTACAAAAATTAGTCGTGTGTTTGACTGAGAAACTATCAGTTTAAGTAGCTGGATATTTTATATTGGACATGAGACAAAATCCCCCCATAATATTTGAAACACCACAGTGCTTTCTGTGGGTCCTCACGGGCAGAATCATGTTTGGTGCCATATAAATGCTTCCAGCAGGATCTGACCTGCTTCAAAATAGCAACAAGGCAGCTTGCCAGGTAGAAGCAGAGTTCAAATTGCCAGGATATGATTCATCTGCTTCGTTCCTAGTGCCCTTGGATGAAAGTACAAAAAGAGTGGAGGAAGCATTGTAGGTGCTTGAACCAGCCCCCTAAAATGAGTGCTGGAGCTCCCCACCAAGAGCACAGAGGATGAGGCAGATGTCCTCAAAGGTCTTCAACGCCCACCTCTCCACGTGTGTCTTACCCAGCACTGATCAGGCAGAGGTAATACCCCTCTGAAGATCCTCAAATTAAAATATTGCTCATCTTTTGGGGCTTTCCCAATCCTATTGCAAGAATATTTGGGTATATTCTCTATTTGGCACGGAGAGAGCAGAATGTCCATGCAGAATTGGCCTGAAAAGTCTGTTCCTGCCTCCATTGCTCTATCTACCTTGAGATATTGTTAAACATCCAGAAGTTACCTGTTTAGAGGAATATGATTACAATGAAGGCAATATTTGCACAAATCCAACTGCTTCACAAGCTGCCCTTGGGTTTTTCTCTTGTAAACTAGGAAGACTGCTTTGTCCTCCTCCAATTTTACACAGCAATGGAGCCAGGAACTCTTCAGGGACATCCACATCAGGGAAGAGATTAAGTCTGAAACCTGAACTTCCACAGAAGTCTTCAGTTCACTCTTAACAGATTCCCACTGGCAGGAACATGCAAAAAAACTTTAAATAGAAAAATAAATGTTCTTTCTTAATGTTCTATTCTCAGGGAGGGGAAAAAAAAAGCAGGAGGGGAAGAAAAAAATGAGATTAAATGTAGAAAAATGACAGCTGGTGGTTACAATGGAACTCTTCCCAAGGAAAGCTGAAGATGGCCTGTCCTAGGAGGCTGGTTACAAGGTCTGTGATAAATTGCACCTTTTCATGCTTTGCTTTTCTTCCTTGTGCTCTGACATCACACGTTTGACCCTAGCCATTCACACCTTTCCAAAGGCAGTTTGATTATTTGTGCTTATTCCTGAGCAGAGGGACTTCAGGAAAGTTCATGAAAAAGAAGCTAATCTAGTGGCTGGAGCCTTCTGGATCACTTAATCAAATCTGTCCCTGCATGAAGCAGACTGGCAGCTCAAGGCTTATGAAGAAGATGAATAAATTTTCCCACAACACATCAACCACTGACATTTTTTTCCCCATGCATTTATCAGTGAGGAAGCTGCACAAAATCCTGGGTTTTCTCAGTCTTATTAAAGCAGCTGACAAAGACTGTCACTTGTTAGCAATGCAGATGAGCTCTGAAACACTCCATCCTTTTCTCTGGCCATTGCAATGCTGGAAATTTGGGCAGGAAGCTTCCTGAAGAATTTCATAGATGTTTAAATGTTTGTTTTTAATAGTGCTAACCATATGCTGTTGTAAAAAGAGAACAGCAATTGATGCCTTTTCTCTCATGAATTTATTTAAAGACCTTACATGTGTGTTTGGTGCATATAATGGTACAAGGTCACCCCTGTACTGTAAATTATGTCCAAATCCATGGAGGTGAAGCACAGGAACCCAGCCTGCACCTAGCTAGGAGGTTAAGCTGTCCCTGCTTCACTGGGAGCATCTCTCTTGGTGATGATTCAGTGCAAGGAATTCATAGTTACAGAGGTAATTGTGCTCTCTGGAAAAAATTACAGGGAAGAGGAAGAATTTTTGCTTAGAATGTTTTATTTTAAAGTTATCTACTACCTGTAACAAAAACTCCCTAATTCAGAATGGCACGATAGTCCCAGAGATAATCATGCTCACCTCTTAGGTTACCCAAACCAGGGAGGCTCCCCACTGAACCAGATATAGCAGAAGTGTCCACAGGATTTTGTCAGTGATCTGCAGAGCTGACAGGGTCACAGATTCCAACATGACCTCATTAAACATGTCCTAGGGTTATGGTAAGGGAGAGATTGCCTGCTAGAAACAACATCAGCAATCAAAACATCAAAAATCTAGGCATTGTTTGTGACTGTATATAACCAACGCTGCTTCTTCCCACCAGATTTGCAAGAATCCTTCTCTTCAGATGTAGAATTTGTAAAGCAGTCAGGATCTAGAATCAAATCTGTTCTTGAAAGAGTTACCATTATACCTGTACCTGCTCAGACCCAGCTCTCTCTCCATTTACCACCCACTGCTGGACACTCTGTGTGGGAGTAAAACAAATGAAAGACCTGACACAATCTGCAGCATTTTTTCTCTGACTCCAGGGATAGGAGTTTTCTGGTAGAAATGTGCAAAATTTTCAAGTAATGCTCGTGGCTGTCTCAGTTCTTTGTGGCCAACTTGAGACATTTCTTATAGCTCTAGTGGAACATTTTGATTTAGAAGTCTCTCCAGTGTGTCCCAGATAAGAAACCCAGCCCAGCAATGAAAATTGTGGCTGTCCTTCATGCTTATTCACACATAGACAGAGGAGATGATCAGTCTCAACACTAACAAGGAAGTTTTTTTGAAGAATAATCAGTGAAGGGTGAGATTAAGAACAAGCTAAATCATGTCTGATATGAAATCAGTGATGAACACGCTTTGAGAAGGAGGTTGAACTTCATTTCAGCAGCAACCAGCTTTAAAAACAGAAAATAATAAAGGTGCCTTTATTTGAACACCACAAACCATCTCCCTGAACAAAAAAAATAGATAATTCCACAAAATTGGTATGGCTTTACTGCAGGGCTCCTGCTCCTCTTCTATTTCAGGCTCCATTGTTCTTGTCTAGGTCTGATCCACTGGAGAGTAAATATTTTTTAAGTGAGATGGAAGTTAATGATTCTTCAACAACAAAGTAGCTTCTGATTTGGTTCTGGGCAATCTGAGAAGGATGAACAGCTCTGTGAATATTGCTGGTGAGAAACCTTTCAAAAGAGAACAACTGAAAACAAATTGGCTGATCTGGCTCACACCTCCCACAGGGGGCCTGGAGAAAACTCCTGCAGTCTTTTCTTGGAAAGATTTGTATCAACATTTAGGTGATCTCTAGGGTCCCTTCTAACCTAAGCCATTCTATGGAATATTTTGGAGCAGCCAGAATAGTTTAAAAAATAATAATAATAATAAAAATGTATATGTGTCAGTTATTAAAGTGTTAGTTTTCTTTATGTCATTAAAATTTTGAGAAGAAAACCAGGGAAACAAACGTGGAGCTGGCTGGTGACATCAAGGGACAACTCCAGACTCATTCCTCCACTTGCCCACAGCCAAATTGTCCCTTTCCTAGAACAAAATGAAAGGCATTCTCTAAGTGTTCTTGTTTTTATTAGTATTATTACAAGCATTTGCTATGTCTCTGGTAACCTTTAAAAAAAGCATTAAAAATAGAAAGAAAACTTGTCATTTCTGAAGTAGTCAAACTCTGCTGGCCTGTACTGCAGAGCAACATTTCCAGAGGCCAGCAGTCTGTAGGGGCTGGGGCACAGGACCTTGTACCTCATCCTTAAGCAGGGTCAGACCTTTAGGTCTCCAATAACATCTAGTTGGGTCTTTTTTTTTGGTTTTCCTCCCCTAAAGCCACTCTGTAAAAGCAGTTTTATTTCCTTCTCCTCTCTTAGGCTGTGTTTCAGAGCAAGTTATAGCATGATCCAGCTTTATAGGGCAGCAGTTTTAGTGAGAAGTATTACAGCAGATGGAAACCATGAGCTCTTTCCCCTTTCCCTTATTTGCAGAGTTAAGAGTCTTGCTGTAAAATACAAAGAAAACAATAAGTCAGCAGGATTTGGGCTTCTGATGCCATGGTGGCTGGGAAAAAGGGAGAGTACCAAAAGTCACCAAGCTGAAGGAATACACAGTGTTCTTATAAAAGAATCAAAATTAAAAGCCCTCTGAATAGTTTAAAGGGGAAAAAAAACCTTTCAGGTGTGGATGGGTCAAGAAAAAACCCCCAAGGTGTTTGTGTAGACCCCC
>NW_008582343.1:0-10004 GCF_000691845.1 Merops nubicus | reverse complement strand
TCCAGGGTCCAAGTGTTGGCGACAACAGACCTCAGCCACTCCTTGTAAGTTTTGCCTTTGGTTGCCCTCCTATGGACATACTCTAGTAGTTTGATGTCTTATATGTATTTGACGTCTTAGAGTGAGGTGCCCAAAACTGCACACAGTACTCGAGGTGGGGCCATGCCAGTACAGTGTAGAGTGGGACAATCATTTCCCTTGATTTGCTGTCCTACCTCCCTTGACTGACATACTGTATTTGATGCACCCGAGGAAATGGGATATGGCAGGAAAAGGAAGTAAAACAGTACCTATACGAACAGTATAGGTAAAGATATTAAACAGCAGGAAAGAGAAAATAGATGTGGTATGGCACTACATGAAAGCTCATGCAACATCAATGTTTGACTTACTCTATAGCTTAGTAGCACAACTTAATCTTTCCTACCTTTACCCATGAGATTGATTGCTGGTGGTTCCTTGCAGCCATTATAGTCTTTAAACATATTAGCCTGTATGAAAGTGGGTTTGCATGAGAAAGAAACCTCCATAATCTCTGAATAGGTCCCTAAATTACACAAAATCACAGAACAGTTGAGGTTGCAAGTGACTTTTGGAAGTCATCTGGTCCAACACTGTGGCTCAAGTAGGGCCATCCATGACCATGTCCACATGGTTTTTGAGTATCTCTAGGGATGGAGATTCCATAGCCTCTCTGGGCAAATTGTGCCAGTGCTTGGTCACCCTCACAGTAAAAAAAGTATTTTCGGTTGTTCCTAGAGAAACTCCTATGGTTGAGTTTGTGCTTGTTGTCTCTGGTCCTGCTACTGAGCACCACTGAAAAATGCCTGGCTCCATCCTCTTTGCATCCTCCCTTCAGGCATTTATACACATTGATGAGATATCTCCTGAGACTTTCTTCTAGGCTAAACAGTCCCAGGTCTCTGAGCCTTTCCTCATTTGATAAATGCTCCAGTCCCTTTGCTGGATTCTTTCCAGAGTGTCCATGTCTTCCTGTACTGGGGACACACCAGTCCTGAGCAAAGGGGAAGAGGTATCTCAAACTGCTGTGCCTCCTAATGAAGCCCAGGACACCATTCACCTTCTTTACTACAAGGTCACATTTCAACTTGGTGTCCACCAGGACCAGCAGCTCCTTTTCTGCCAAGCTGCTTTCCATCATATATTGATGCATGGGTTTTTTTCCTGCACAGGTGCAGGACTTCACACTTACAGTAGTTGAACTTTATGAAGTTCCTGTTGACCAACTTCTCAAGCCTATTGAGGTCTCTCTGGAAGGCAGAAAAACTCTCCAGTGTATCAGCCATCTGCAAACTTACAGAGGGCACACTCTACCAAATCATCCAGGTCAAGAATTTTTTTTGAGTTTTTTTCCCTGGCTCTTATAGAAACTTTCCTGTTAATTTTGAATGCTGACTAGGCAGCTGGGCAACAGATTAAAAAATTCCAAGTAGCTGGCTTTATGAAAGCATACACAAATTTGCTAGTAACATGCTATAGAAAGGTAAAGTTTGTGAGCCAGACTGGCCAGACCAAATGTAGCAAACATTTTATCCCCAGGTAAAACATACTGCTCTTGTAGTGAGATATTGTTGGAACTTCTTGCTTGACACCCTTTTCTGTCATCCATTCTCACTTCAGGCAGGTCTGTGATTCCTGAGATTTCGGCTGTTGTCAACTATGCATTTACTATTCCAATGCAATGACATATTATATCCCCTATGTTTTCTCAAAATCTTAGCAAACACCAGCCTGAAGACAACTTTTATCTGCCCATCAGTTCAGGATAAGATATTACCTTTTTTTTTGTTTTTCTTTGTAAACAGTATATTTCTGCTGTACTGTTCATAGGAATTAAATGCTTGGGTTAAACCCCCAGCCCTGAATGAGGGTTGACACATGGATGATGTCCACAACCAGGCAAGAAAGACCCTCCTGATTGTTTTTCACCCAGGGTCTGGCCAGGCTTGTGTGGGAACTGATAAGGAGATCACCACCAGGTCCCCTCACCTTCCACATTAACTTGGAGGTGGGGCAAGAAGCCATCTCTATAAGAACTGGCTCCCCCTGCAGTGGAGTTGGGAGGCTTGTCTATATAGTGTATGTATGGATTCTGGCTTTTCGAAGGGCTTCCTGACTCTTCATGGCAAGTGGAGTTCCCAGGACTGCAGGGCAAGTTTATGAATCTTTCTCTGGGAAACTACTACATAATTGGACTCATTGCTTGGAAGTTTCCATCTCCCATGGCATGGTTCCCAGCTCAGCTTGCTCCCTTCTTCACACAATATACTGTGAGTGCATTGACTTGTTCCTCCCTCTGGTTGTCTGGAAGTTTGGATCACTGGTCTGTGATGTGGGAGCAGAGGGAGGAGTTTGGCTGCTGCTCTGCCTGTTAATGATACTACCATTCCATATCAGGCAAGTGGTCAGCAGAAGAAAGACATGTATTAACATGTCTACTTCAGAAAAGAAATGTATTTGAAGCACAGCCAGGACCTAAATCACCCATTAAGATTAATTGGATTAGGCTGTGGTGTATACTATCCACTAGGATATATTCCACTCCATATAACAGACTGTGGGTAGGCTGTAGAGGTATATAGATATCTAGCCTCAGGGGACTTACACTTTAAAAAAATGGACTTCTAGATCTACTTTTTTTTTTGCAGAGATAATCTTTTTAAACAATTCTATGTAATCTGATTTATTGACATGTCAATTTTAAATAACTTTTATTCCTTTAGTAATATCCTTCTTTATAAGCTCATATTAGAGTCTTTCTCAGGCTGCTGCTATAATCACTGGATGAATAGAGAAATCCAGAGTCATTAAATACAATACCTGTTGGCACAGGCAACAGTGTGAAACAGATATTTTTATGACAGTAGATGTGCTTATCAACACCTTTCTATGAGGAACTAAATATGTTTGGTGCAGTCCATAGATGTTGAAGCAAAACCCCCAGCTAAGAAAGATCAAAATGAATGTTGTTTTGAGAGAGCCTCAGAATGAAGCATGATAGAGGCTGATTACAGAAACTCCAATTACAGTTCTCAAGTAAATGGCAAGTTTTGCTAAAGAAACTGAGCATTGTAATCATAATCAAGATTTGGCTTAGGAACGATTTATGAGGCCAACTGTACTCTGCCTAGTACTTTTGTAATGCTAGTAATATTGCCTGTGCATATATGTATCTATGTAAAATCCCTTTGGAGTCAATGGCAATTTAGTCCCATTGATTCCAAAGGGAGGTGTGGAGAAATATTAGGATTTGCCCCGATAATAGACTATTTGAATCACCAAGGCTTGTGACAATGCAGAGGTCAAAATTTAAGCCGTAAATTGCATAGTTGTTATGAAAACCTTAAAAGAAAAATCCTTTAAGCGAGTGTTATGAATGTTACAATGTGAGACTATTATTACATGTAGAATCAAAATAGCTTGTATTTTTGAGGTATGATAGAAGCAATTCTAATAGCAATATATCATTTTGAAAGGGAAAAAAAATGTAGCTAAAAGTACAGCTTACAAGTAGTTTAAGTCAATTTGTCTCTATGTCCTCTGTTAAATAATGTATCAAAGCTTTCTAATTGGAAGTTTCTTACCACAAATGGTTTAAAAGCTTGGTGAAAAATATTCTTCCTTTCTGGATTCCTGAAGTTTGCTGTTACAGGAATAGGCGTGTTACTGGGTATCAAATCCACCAAATGTTCATTGCTGCAACAAAATGCCTAAGAATTATGTTTTTAGTGCTGGGAAACTGTCAGGAGGTTTCAGTGCTGAGAATGGTCACTGGAAGTGGGATGGCTGAAAAGGGCTGAGCTGATCTAAAAGCTGCTTGCAATGGAGAGTTTTGATCCTGCTTCTCCCACCTCATTGGTTCCTTCTTTGGTCCATCCCTGCTTACAAAGGTGTTCATCTTGTTTGCACTCTTGCAGGCATGCATCTGGCCCTTGATGAGCTAATTCAGTTCTTTAAGCTGGTCCTTGTTTTGCTGGGGTGCTGGGCTGAAAAACCACTCCCAAGGGTGTCAAAGTAGGACCAGGGCTGACACAGGGTGGGGAGCAAGGTGCTGTGGGAGGGGAGCAGGGACAGGAGGGTGGAGAGGGCAGGGAACAGGAAGATGATGCATCTGAGTTTATCCCGGCTCACTGCTGAGGTGTCAGTCACCTTTCTGTATGAGAAGGCTGGAGTGGAAAATCAGGCATGTACATGTTGCTCTTTACTTGATCAAATTTACTTGATTCAACTGTATAGGAGAAGAAAGCACTTTACAGGTAATTGCTGCAGCAGAAAAAAAATGTGAAGAATGCTAAATGAGGAAGGAGGACTTTCTGGAAGGGCATGGATGCAAGTCAAGTTTTGTCTCCATAACGGGTAGAGACAGAGCATGAGTGATTCCTCCCTCTGATCCTCTGTCATCCCCAGGCTTGTCAGGGCTGTGACTGCAGCTTCTTGTTCCCCCTTCTCTGTTCTCAACAAGTATGGGAAGTCTCACACATCTTGGATATTGCTACATGCTCCACCATCAAGTGACATCCATGCTTTGTCTGTACAGCTCAAGGCAATCCAGAATTGTCCTGTGTCTGTGTTGTCAAGGCTTCTTTCGCCACCTGGTGCTTGCGCTGTCCAAAGCCCTGGCTACAAATGACAGGATAATCCCTTTTGGCAGCAGTGCACTGATGGATCTTTGTTGTATTCACTGTTTTAGCTATTGGGAATTAAGGTAATGGTGGTTTGTTTTTTCTTTTAGTGAGATCTAACAAAGTACACCAGTACGTGATTCAATGCACAGCTGAAATAAGTGGGAAACTTTCCTTCCAATTCAGTGGATGTTGGATTAAGTACTTATTGTCCTTTATGAATAAACAATGTGCTGCTGTATGTTTCTAAATAAACAATATGAAGTTAGAAATAAATATTAAAGTTCAGAGATTAAAATTATCTTTGGTAGGAGGCTACTAAAATCTGAAAGGATACTTAGTCAGCTGATTACCATAAAATGATCCTTAATCACCAAGACAAAAATTATGGCCATTGGGATCCTTTTTGGACAATGCTTCTATAAATAATGATGATAAAAGGCATGAAAGCAGCTGTGGTCAGAACAGTTGATGAACAAGATGTAGTAACTGTAGAGTTCAAAGGTTGGTTTTAATGCTTATCAAATTGTGGAGCTGGTTCAGAGATGTCCAAGAGAAAGTGTATGAAAAAACAGAATTAGAAGTTGACTGTACAAATGAAAAGAGTGTATGAAAACTGGATAGCTATTGAGTCATAGGACCTTCAGACCTCCACCTCTGGGCCATCACCTTCACCCACTTAACCATCTCTTCACTGCAGAGAAAGCTTAAACTCTGAACATCATCTATTTTGTCTGACAAAGTGCATATTACAATCAAATTATACCTTGCATTGAGATTCAGCTCTTCTGAATTCTACCAACTCCCTTCCTTTCACCTCTACTTTTTCTCTAAAAGCCACAAATAAAAATTAATGTAAAATTATTTAGCTTCTTCACCAGGCTTCTATCTCAAAGCATTCCCTTGAGAAGACTGATGTTATCTTTTCTTCCTTACGATCTCAATTCATAGCTAAGGACTTTTTCTACAGTGGAAGCAGAGAAGGAAGTAACTTCTGGATTTTTTTTTAATGATCCTAACAAGGAACTCTGAACTCTCTTGGCCTGGTTTCCTAGCTTAATCAACCAATATTTCTTAAAACCCATTTTGGGGAGTGCTCACACTCAGTTAACTAACAGATTCAGTGTGTTCTTGAACTGTACCTTGTTGACTTCAGCAAGATTTCTGGTAACCATCACATCCTAAAGAGACTAACCTTAAGTTGTCAGTGTCAGGGAACGTGTCACTGCCTTTTAAGAGCAGAGTAGGCTGCCATGGTGGGTGTCAGAGTTGCTCAACCAATCTGCTGAAATCACTGGTGACAGACAGTTGTATATTGCTTTTTGCACTACATACCAAGCTAAAGTCTCCTTCTTAAAAATCATAAGCAGTACATGGTACCAGAGGTGATACCTGGGGAAAAGTAAGTATCCAAAGGGAAGTACAGAAGTGAGAGGAAGCAAACTAAAAGAGACGTGGAAACATTAAAATCCTTTTGGCTGAAACAATGTAGCAGAGTCTTGTAGAAAAGAGCAAGGTAAAGATGTGAAATTTAGATGCAGGCAGAAAAGTTAGCATTTCTTATGCTATTGCTGGACCTGGAGCTATAGGTGTCTTCAATATTCTGCTTCTAAGCCAAGATGAAATAGAGTGAAGAATACTGTATTCTCAAGAAAAGAAAATAAATTGAAATATACAGGTTCCAAATGAAACCACAGAAGGAAAGAAAGTCTTTGGAAGGGGTTTGACTGATGTTAACATAGCAAATCAGGCATGAAATCATGCTACTTGGGCAGATTTCATCACCAGAAAGACCTAGAACAATGCCTCAAACTTGGGAAAATGAAAATATTTTAAAAAAACCCAACACTTTAAAATGTTAGAAAGCAAGAGTAGCTACATTACACATCGCCTAAGCGAACGTAAAACTGGAAAGTAGACATATGTGAGGAAGCTTAATGTATCAGAGAAACACTATGAAGCACATGCCTGCAAAGTTGTAGAGTTTTAGAAAGAGCATGTCATGGGAAAACTGCTCAGATCCAGAAATATATCCACAACTGGAAAATATTAAAACAATGGGAAGGTTTATTAATGTTTTGCAAAAGTATGCCATCAGAACAAACAAAATTAAAATGGAAGAACCATCAAACAGAATGACAATGCCTGATGTGTATTTATCAGGATGGCAATGCAAAGAGGAATGAAGAGAAATTCTGTACAAAGATGAAGTGTAGAAGTTGATAAAGTGTGCTCTTTCAGTGGAGACTGGTGGAACTGTTATGAGTTAACTGGATGCTCATGCTTGGGTAAATATATCTGAAAGTACTGCAGAATAAAGGAATAAGAAAAATAAATACATAGAATAAGAACCACTACAACTGAGGGCACACAGAGAAGATCTGACTTCTGTTCAGGTACTACATGAACTTGTACTGAAACATATAAGAAAAAGTGGATCTGTTTATTTAATGCAAACAGTGAGCCAATAACGAGTCTAAAAAATGGCAAATCCTTGGTTTGCTTAAGAGAGTACCTAAAGGTCAGTTTTGCATGAGTAAATGTAGAGTAAATGTTGAATAAGTCAAGATGTCGGAGGAGGTAGGGAGACAAGTATACATGCTTGCAAGGAGTACATTTAAATGTTGGCTTATTCACTTTCTCTGAGATCACATATCTCATTTATAGCTCAATACGGTATATAAAATTTGTATTTGCTGAACTTAGAATCCCATAAATTTTATCTGATGTTGTTCAAAGGATGTGTATGAGTTTCTAGATTTCAACATATATCAAGTCCCAAATCTCCTCAACAGAAAACCTAGTAAGAAAGGCTAACATCACTACAGAGACTGCTAAATGCAGGTTAAGAAGTCTGAAACATACTCAGTAGTGCTGGACTTGACAGCAGGTTATTTTACAAAGCAAACTGGTACTGACAGAACACTCACTGAACAGAAATATAAGAAAAAGACTTCTCATTCTAGCCAAAAGTGCAACAGAAAATACAGCTTAGGAGGATAAAGTAGAAGAGATCAAGATATCCCATGTACAGAAGATATATCTCACTCATGTTATGGATACAGGGGTTTGTAGATGCAGTTTGTGTGCATGAGCGCACTGCATGGGCCTACAAGGCTGCAGCTAGCAGGAAGATTGCTCCTTGTTCTTATGTAACATGTTGGCATTCAAGTGATTTGCTTTAGGGCAAAAGGGAACAGCTGCAATTTATTTCTTTGGAAAGAGGAAAATAAAGAAGAGAAAGAGTCAAAGTGTCTGAAAGTAAGCTGAAAATGAAGGATTTTGCCGAGCCACTAATAGACAGGATTGAAGCTGTGAGGAAATTGAAATTGGGATAGGTCTCTGTATGGCAATTTGATCACCTAGAATTCTGGAAAATCCCTCTAAATATGTGTTGTACAGGTAAAGTTGCTATTAATAAGGAGTGTGCAAGAATATAAACTGCCTTGTTGCACAATCTTCTGTGTCAGGGAAGGAAAGTGTGTGAAGAGCACATTGCATCTCTGAGAGCTACGCAGTCAGGAGTGGGCTGAGGCAGCCTGAGCCCAGGGGATGTGGGCTGTCCACAGTCAGCTGCAGCACAGGGCAGCCACACTGGACAGCTGCTTATGCCTCAAAGCCCCATTCCAGATAGCTGCTGAATATGGTCACTTCTCTGAGAGACAGAAGACATAACATCCCAGGGTTCAAAATATTGTCTGGGTTCTTCAATAAGGCGTAACTTCCACGAGCTTAAAAGGAAGTTTTTGTTGACAATAAAGTAACACTGGAAATTGTACAAACTACAGTAAATCTTCACTTTAAATCTACTGTAATTATTGTTGCTCTTACTAGCACTGGCATGGTACAAAGATAAGGCTAATACATCTTACTTTTTTATCCCCACAGAAGTGTGTTAATAAAAGTGTAAATACACCCGGAGAAAGAAAATCTGCTCACAGATTCGTTTTGCTCTGTGACATAACTTTAACAAGATCTTTTCCAGAACCCTTAAAAACTCTACAAAATCTCCATGGAAGAGTTGCTTGCAGAGGCCGCTGTGCGGCTGTTAACTAGCACATGCATAGCCGCTAAGCCAATAACTTTGGAGCTTTATGATTTTCCTTGGCTGTGCAGCAAAAGGCATATTTCAGCAATTTTTCTTGCCACAGCCTGTCCAACTCAGAGATTTTGTGCGGTGTTTGTACACACATATTTGTATGGCTGTGGCTTTTTTTGTGCATCTCTGCGGAACAATGCTAGTTCGTGGCCAGAGCTGAGAGTAGTGGTCTCAAGTGGAAGACTGCAGCATCAGTAATCAGGGATTTAAATTTAATAGGATGAAGTATTTTTTGTGGGTTTGATTTACAGCTACAGGTGTTATTAAATACTTTAAAATGCTCTGCCACTCAGTCTGGTTGTTAAGTGTAGGTATTTGGGCACTATTTGCAATTATGGATCTGACTGCTCTGAAAGTGTTCTGCCTCAAGTATTGGATTTATTCACTTTTAATGATTATGTTTTGTTTTATTACCCTTCAACAATTCCCCTGACACACTCACTTAATATTCTTTTTAGATATACAACATGGATCAAATATTAAGGCCTTGAGATATTTTTAAATTACATCCAGTATTGCAATCCTGTATCTTAAAGTTCAGAAAGAAGATGTAATCCACAATAAATAGTGCTCATGATAGAAGTCTTAAAAGTGATATATGTATTAAAAAAAAAAATAATTATTTATGCTGAGTAGAGTGTTTTAAATTCAAACCATATTTTCACTTTTAAGCACAGAGAATAGCTGTGACACCTTTACTATCTCTAAAATTGGGATGGATTTCTTTTCAAAGCAATTGCACATGAAACTGTGAAAGAGACATAGCTGAATATTAGGAAAAACTTCACCAGAAGGGTTATCAAGCATTGGGACAGGCTGCCCAGGGAGATGGTGGAGTCACCATCCTTGGAGTTATTTAAAAGATAGGTAGATGAGGTCCTTAGAGACATGGTTTAGTGGTGGACTTGGTAGTCTTAGTTTAACAGTTGGAATCAATGATCTTAAAGGGTTTTTTCCAACCAAAACAGTTCTATGATTCCATGAGGCTATGATGGCCAGGTGAAAATGCTAGCACTGATGTTTGAATTGTCATTCACTGTGTGGAGCTGAAGAGCAAATATTTGTTTGTGGGATGCCTTTATATGAGGATGTTGCAAAGCATTTCACATGGCTGAATGTTGCTGAAAGAGTTTTAAGTAAGAATTTTACCAATGAAACACCCCAAACTTCAAGTTTGTTTGTTTCAACAGGAGCTTACAGAGCTCTCAGGTCATCTTTTCTTCTGTTTTGATGCATTTCTGTGGAGAGCTTAGCCACAGAGT
>NW_008582342.1:0-4912 GCF_000691845.1 Merops nubicus | reverse complement strand
GAGCTTCATCTGCTCCACTCTCCTCCATCAGCCAGGACCAACAGGTCCCAGATGGTGGAGAAAGTGCAAAAACATCTCCCCACCCCACAGCGTGTCCTGCCCGGGTCCTACACCCAGGGTGTTGTGCCCATTGTGGGTAACCCCCGTGCCCCTAGACCCCCAGGGCTCCACATTCCACCCCCCACCCCATGACAGATCTTTTTACACAGCTTTGAGCAACCTCCTACCCAGGGTGGCTACTGGTGGTCACCAGGTGGCTCGCAGAAATCAGGCAGGCATTATGTCAGAGAGTTTTTATTGCTTTGTTATGGTGTTACAAGTGTTTATGCGAGAAGGAGAAAAATAAAGCCCCCCCCAAAAAAACATTCCTTTGGGATATTTACAATGCAGAAACACCACGGTTCAAACGGATGATGTATCAACCCAGAGAACAGGGACACAGAAGGAGGACCAGATCCTGCACTCATTAGCTTGAGAGGAATAAACTCCTGCAGAAAATCCATCCCCTGAGTAGAACAATCATAAAGTGAATCCTGGCCAGAACGCAGTCTGCCCTTGACTTTCCAAAACCTGACAGGTGGGGATATAAATATTACAGACTTGTGAACGACCTGCAATATGTTTTTTTTCCCAGTGAAACTCAAAATTTCCATCATCACCTCCTTGGTCCTGTTTGGTGGATTTATAGATCTGGAGGAATGTTTTAATCAAGCGTGGCTGAGGAGAGCACATTTCCTCATCCTCTGGCCACTCACTGTTGGTGGTATTTCTTTGTGCGGGTTAATTACACGAAGACATGGGTAAAAGGTTTCCATAAAATAAAGAAATATGAGAGCTGGGACTTGTGTTGGGTTTATTTCATGGAAAAGAAAGTCAGGCTGCTGCCCCTGCTGTATTGTTAGGCTGAAACGTCCTCCTAAGTGTTGAGGTGCAATTCTGGTCCCCCCTTAAACCCGTGGGAATTTTGCTGTTGATTTCAAATGAGCTGGAAATGAACTCCCAACCACAGAGCTCTAATTTTCCCTGAAGAATTCCCTCTCTTTATTCTTTATTGCTGTACAGCCTGAGTCAACTAATTGCACGGTTCATTCTGGCTCTATTGACTGATGATTTTTCACTTTCTACCCATTAAAAATGAAAGGAGCTCGTGGAGGAAGGGATTGATACATCCGATTGTTCTGCTGTGGTGTTTATGAGAAGAAAGCAGCAAATCCACACACACACAGCCCCCCACCCCACCCCACCTTCAAGCTGCGTTTGCAAAGCACCCCAAAGAGATGCCTGTGGAACATCAGGACAAAACAAGAGACTCCAGGGTTATTTTTGCCTCATGGAGGTAATATGTGGAGCGGGTCATGGTCTTCACATCTTCCCCACCACCTTTTCAAGGGCAGAGAGAGCCCAAAAGTTGACCACAGGTTGCTGGTGCTTTTGTCCTTCGCCCGTGGGGCAATTCAGGGATCCTACAGGAGAGGGAAGAGAACCTGTGGAGGAGTTCACCCACCCGTGACTGCCCCAAATCCTGGCTGAGGCTGAGGCTGCCATCCCTCCCCACCAGCATCCACTTCCCCACCACCTGCCCTGCAACAGCTCTGCTCTGCACCGAGCTCACACCCAGCAACCTTGTGTAATTTTATTGGAGTTATTAGGGCTGGTTAAATACTCCCTATGTCCCCATGGGGCTGGAGCTCAGCTCCCAGCTCCATCCCATCCTCCCTGGTGGACTGGACTTGCTGGGACCGCTACAAAGGGTGAAGCAGAGCTGGGGAGCCGTGCAAGGATCTGTCCCCACCTTGGGAGGAGATGCAAACGCTGTCCAGGAGCTTCACCTGCTTGCTGTGCTCGCCGAGTTCTCCCTTACCTCCTCATCTCTGTGCCCCAGGAGCAGCAGCAGCCGGCCCTCAGTACACACAGGATTTGGCAGAACCCTTCTTCTTCTTGTTCATGGGCTCAGTGTCCGAATCAGGCAGGCTGGGGATGTATCTGTACTTGCTGGTGGGTGACCTCTGAGAAGACAGGAGCCCCTTAGACCTCCCTGAAGGGGCAAGGTGGTGGAGCGAGGGCTGGGTCCCCTTGTTGCAAGGGCAGTGCAACAAAAAGGATGGTGGCAGCAGGCAACAGAGGCTGCAGAGCCCAGTGCTGAGGTTTCCCAGCACGGTGTTACGCCTGGCTTTGCCCAGGGAGGAAATGGAGGCACACTGGGACCCCTTCCTCACCCTCAGCCTCCCCTTCCCTGAAGGAAAATGGGGACAGCAGAACAGGGAGGGGTGCACAGGAGCTTCATTGCCTTGCAATACAAACCCAAGGAAATTACCCATGATACTCCACCGCAGGAAAATCAAAGATTGGAGAGACCCAATTCCAACCCTGGATGTGGGGTGGGTGTTGCAGGACCCCTCAGCACCCCTGACCATGCCCCAGCATCTTTCCCATCCATCTTGCCACCCTTGAGCCCGGACAGTTACCTTGACAGGAGCAAACTCCTGCTGGATCAGCTTCTTGAACTCACTTCTACTGAAGGGCTCCGATTTCTTCCCCTTCCTGGAGTTGCCTTGATAACTCTCCATCATGTCAGTGATGGCTTTAATGAGCCTAGACATGTCTCCAGCCCTGGAGAGGAGCAAAACTTGAGGACACAGGACAGTGGCAGGGACAGCTCTGCCTTCCCATAACCCAAAACACGTGAAGTAAAGTTTTAGTCTTTCTCTATTTCTTGGTAAAAAGAAACCTCCCTTTGCTGGATGCTGGAAGCCGGGCTGCTCTTGGGACTTTCCCCTTAATTCACTTCATTTCTCCCTTTTCCCCCTCCTTGTTTAAATTAAAAGGTTCAACGCTCCCTGTAGCCATCTCAGGCACTTGTGGGGTTGGATGAATCAGCTCCTGGAGCGCAGGAAAGCGCCGTGTCTCCACACCCGCCACGCTCGGGGCTGGGAGGAGGGAGCCCGGGCAGCTAAACCTGCACTTGTATCCTCAGTCCCTTCTGCCCCGAGCTCTGCTGGGAAGGACTCGTTGCAAAATGACCCAACGAACGTAAAAACTCATTTTAAGGACCAAAAAAAGAAGCATTGGAGACTCACCCAGCTCCCCTGCACCAACCAGCCGCCGGGCGCGGGTCGGAATGGTGGGAGCAGCTCGGTGCAAGCTCCTCGCGGGCTGCCGGGGAGTGGGTGGAGGGGGAGGATTTCTTCTGGTCAGTCCTGTTCTCTGGCTGCTTCTCCACATTGCTGCTCTTCCCACGGAGCCTCCCTCATTATTTTTTTTCCCCGTGGAGGATGTTTACCAGCACACCTGGGAAAGTTGTATGTAGGTCAACGTGCGGTTCTGCTCCCCCGGGCGTTGCTCAGGGACCCGAGCTGGGGGGTTTGCACGTGGGTTTGCACTGGAGATACCTCCTTGGATCAAAAAAAAAACCCTCCAAAGTTAACCAGAGATTCTCTTCATATAGGAAAGTTTGCATTTAGCATCCCCCCATTTTTTTTTCTCCTTTACAACGACGCTGATTTATGAGTTCATGGGGATTTGCAGCACCACAGACAAAAAAAAAAACTTCCTGCAGAAAAAGTGGGTTTCATCTGATTTTGGAGCCTGTGCCAGATGTCTCGTGGGGGCTGTCACAGAGCCCAGACCACACCCACCCTCGCCCAGCTCGGACAGTGGCAGCAGAGCTGTGGTTTCTCCTGCAGGAAAGAAGAAAGAGCATTGAGCTGCTTCTCCAGCACGTCAGCCTGCTCCCAGGAGTGATGGCAACGTGGGGACACCAGCCCTGGGTGGCCGTGGCCAACAGGGTGATGAGCTCCCTCCCGTGGGAGAGCCCCTGGCTGCACAGCTCCATGGGACAGGGACAGCCAGCGCCCACCCCAGCAGCGTGGCTTCGGTGCCAGGCTGCGTTTCAGCCCTGATGGAGCCCATCAAGCCCAGGTTGCTCCAGGGCTTCTGGGGGCAGAAGAAGGCACCAGGGCTGCAGGGAAGCTGCAGCGAGGCAGCCAGGGCAGGACCCCTGGTTCTTGGCCAGTCCCCTGTGTGGTCTCAGAGAAGTCAATGACCCCAGGTTTGCTCACCTGGCAAAGGGGGTGTACCAAACCCTCTCTGCTATGAAGGGTGTGCCAGCTTTCATTAAGGGCTCAGGCACCTTCCCAAGATTGCCAGATACGGTACGAAGCTGGATGAGATCATGCTCTGCATCAGTCTTCCCAGGCAGCGTTTGCAGGGCCGGCTTCATGGCATGTTTGGGAGAGGAGGGGCTGCTGGAACCAACCTGTGCCACCCACGCACCTCTGCTGGCACCGCCAGCGCAGCACAAGGCACCTCTGCAATTAAGTGGCTTGTAAATGAGCTGCTGCCCGTGGTCTAGAGCTAAATTTTGTACTGGTGCAACGAGGCAAAAGGCAGCAAGTCCCTGCAGGCCCCCTGCAGCCAGGGCTGCCTGGCACACGGATGCTTTCAGTGGAAGCAGGATCAACCCAGGGGCTGCTCTGGCAGCTAATGGTCCCCTGGAGCTAGAGCTTTTGGGAAAGGCTCAGCCCTGGTGGGCTCGCTTCAGGGCTGTATTTGGGATACCCAGGCAACGAGGCACAGGCAGCAGCACAACACACCCCACGACCTTTTGGTGTGCAGCCTTGCCAGGCTTCTTAGCACAAACCCCACGGAGAGCTGGCCATCCCCACGATGTCCCTGCCATGAGCCTGCTGCTCCTGGCCATGCCCTTGAGGGAGACACAGGAAAAGGAGGGTATTTTTTCACATGGGCTGGAGTCACACCAATGGGCAAGTGCTCAGGGTTTAAGGTTTTCTGTTGGTTGGCCCCCAACTCACCACTCTGCCATGGGGACAGTGCACGCCCAGGCGTGAGAAGGACACAAGGATAGAATCATGGAATCCTTTAGGTCGGAAGAGACCTCCCAGATCATCAAGTC
>NW_008582341.1:25645-36669 GCF_000691845.1 Merops nubicus | reverse complement strand
CCTAAAGGATTCTATGATTCTAAATTTCAGAGTCTGTTTTAGCCCAGCACACACAGTGTTCCAATAATTTGGGATTTGGGGAGTGAGCTGCCCTGTCCCCTATCTTTGATGTCCAGGTTTGCTGGTTGTGGAAGCTCTTCTGTGCTTCTGCAGGTGCCAGCTCAGCAGAACTATGTTGTGCATAGAGAATAGAGCACAGAAGGAATATCAAGACTTTTTAACCTTGAAACTTCCTCTACATCTGAGCCTGAAAGTGTCTGAAGAAATCCTTGCCTGATGTTTAAAATGTTCTTAAAAGAGCAGTGATATTCTTAATGCTTTCTCCTTTGAAGTACAAAGATTCAACCTTTCCCCTTAAAAACACCCCTGGGAATCCTGGGCATGAAGCTGCCCTGATTATGAAGATATTTGGGATTTTATTGGTTTCCATTCTCAGCATTTTTTCCCATGTAAATGTTGGATTTATGCTCTCCTGTCAGACACCATGTAGAGGGAACAATAATCACGTCCTAACACTTTTTGTGCTCTACAGCTTGACGTAAATCTTTATTAGAGTTTGCAAGCAGTGCAACAACCTTTGGCACGAGGCACTTAGGAGGTGATGTAAAACCCTCCTGCTGCTGAGGGGAAGGCTGAGGAGCGTTCAGCAGATGCTCAGCCAGGCTCTTCACTTCCCCTCGCCTCGCTCTTCGCAGACACTGCTCGTCCATCACTTTCTTTAAATCCCCTTTTCTCTTTAGGAACTTGCTGCTGGTTCATCATCGTCCATCCGGAGACTCAGCAGGAGAAAAAAGAAGAGCTGATGGGCCAAGGAAACTCGGGGAAGTCCCGTGAGGCAGAGGTAAGGCTGGAGCAGATCATCCTTTGGCGTGGAGACCACCAGGTAGATGCTCTCATAGACGCCCACCTTTAATAGATTGTGTCATGTGGCAGCTTTGGTTATTTATCAGCCCCAGGTTTGTGTCAGAACACGTCTCTAATCCTCAATGGGGTGTGAATTTGATGTAGTTCAGCACCCTTCTATCTATATATATTTTTAAAAAAGTGCTTTTCAGCCTTTTTGATGAAT
This sequence comes from Merops nubicus, assembly GCF_000691845.1. NCBI lineage: Eukaryota > Metazoa > Chordata > Aves > Coraciiformes > Meropidae > Merops > Merops nubicus. The sequence goes on along the minus strand of NW_008582341.1, from coordinate 35,600 downwards.
TAGCAACAGCTCTGGGACTTTTTGGCTCGGTGAGATTCCCAGTGTTGTAGCTAATTTGAATATAAGTTAATATGTTTATTAAAGGAGATAATGAACTCGTTTAAAAAAAAAAAAAAAAGGCATTTCATTCTTTGGCAGCAGATTTTCATTTGCCTTACAAACTGTTTTATTAATTTCCTCAAAACGTTCATAATCTGTTCATTGGACACTACTTTTGTGCTTAGATAATGACCAATAAACCCCAGAGGAGAAGGCTGCTGATTTCCTTCAGAGGGATAAGTACATCAGGGTGGATTTCCATGGGAGCACGTTGGCAAAACTGCTTTATCCCAAAGCTGAGCAGCTCTGTAAGCTCTCCAGCAGTGAGAAGTTCTTGCTGGTGGCGTTGAGAGCTGGATGGGGAAAACAATGGGGATTTTTGAAAGGCTTTTTCTCCTCAGCATCCCTGGAACAGATAAGAAATTTCTCCATGGAAATTTTAAGCTTTGGCAAAACACAGACATGGAACAATTTCAATTCTCACCTGAAGGACGTGGGCACAGCAAAGGGAAAATCCAAAAATTATGGCAGTGCTGGGTTAATAGTTGGACTTGATGGTCTTAAAGGTCTCTTCCAGGCAAAATGCTTCTGTGATTCTATGATTCTGTAACCAGGGCATCTGGGAATATCATGGTTTTGGTGGATAACATCAGGATTTCCCTGCAGTTCTTCCCAGCTTAATGCTATCCCCAAATTTAGAACAAATTCTCAGTCCACTCTTGTCCTTACCTTGGTCAGGGTTTCCAGGGTATTTCCCTGTCCTATCCCTGAGGAGTGAGGCAGCATCAAAAATCTTCCCAGAGTCAGAGCCTAGAGAGCTGCTGTCTCCTTCCCATCTACAAGGGCTTTTGTTTTGTCATAGGAGAAAACTTGGCTGACTTGATGGAATTTATTGATGACCAACTCATTTTGGTTGTTCCTCATTTCCTGCTTGGGGTGTTGGGTGCTTGCAAAGGGTTGTTCCAGCATTTGGGAAGGAACAGATGTTAAACTGCCTGGCCCAAAGACTTCAAAAGCAAGAGTTGCATGCAATTAAATAAGATTAAAACTCCATCATGGATGCAAGGTCTGATTTCAGGTGGTCTCTCAGCTCCAATGACCACTCATGAACTGGGTGTAGCCATCTCATCACAGGGATGAGAGGCAGGAGATACTTGGTGCATACACATGTATTTGGGACCATGATTTTCCTCACATTGTAGATTTTTCTCCCAGCCACTCATGGGACACATGAATACAAACCCTGACAGCAGACACCAGGTGGAGGAGGAGCATGGTGCAACAGTGGTAACATCTCAGCCAGGAAGATTAATGGTGAAAGGCACATACTCATGTGTGATGGGGGGAAGAAGAGGAAGGTTTAGGCAAAAGCTGAACTTTTGTAGAACAGAGCCCAGGGACAAGTTGTTGGAGAGCTGTGTAGAAAACTGAAAATAATGTGAAAATAATCCAAGGAAACATCCATCAAGAAATAAACTGTGCTTTGAGTTGAGTTCCTGCCAGCAGAGCAAGGCACAGCTTCATCCTGCTGCGTGGTGGGACAGCTTGTTTGGCACCAAACCCCCATCCATGGGGTATGGATTTTGGGTTCTCTCTTGCCCTGCATCTCAAACCCACCCTGCACATGCTCCACGTTGGCTCAGACTCTGCTGTGACCTCTGATGTACTCGCTGAGAATTCCCAGAGCCAGGCAGGACCCACGCTTACCTGTGAGTTGAAAGCATGCTCGTGGTGAAACCTGCCTCTGAGGTGTTAAAGCTGCCAGAAGCCATCAGCTCCTGCTGTTGTCTGATAATGGTAACTCTGGAAATGGCATTTTGTGATGTCTGCTGCCTTAAAGCCACTGCAGTCTGGCTGCCTCTGTGCGTGCACTTTGATTTTATTCAAATATATTTATCATAAATACTTATAAATGTCAGAGGCTGCCGTTAGTCATCTGTCTCAGATGGCACGTTGGAAGGGAAGAGGTTCCCCTGGCAGGATGTTTCAGAAGTCTCATAAGGAGGGTGGAATTGGGGAGGGTAAGGAAGCAAGTAAACACCCAAGGCAAAGCCGTGTTGATTTGTAATTAGATTAACTTTAAGGGCCTGCTTAATTCTAGAGCTGTTCTCAGCCTGGAGAAGGAGCAAAACTGGGATAAAACAAAATAAACAGCCAAGTAGAACTGAAAATGGTACTTGGGCTAATTACCATGAGACGTAATTCCTGTTGGAAAATAACATAATTAGGGGTATATTGAACTTAAAACCTCCTCTGTGGTAGTTATTAAATTCCATGGCATTTCAGCTTGATTAACTTTTTTAGCAGATATGACTCGAGGCTGTCACAGGGAAAGTTCTGAGGTGGATGTGAGATCTGATGACCTACCCCACCGACAACCCCAATTATTCGAACCGAATGAAACGTGTTCTAAAACCTCATTAGCAGAAAGGAAACAGATAAACCTATTGCCTGATCTTTTCATGTTTTAATGTTGGCCGAGATGAAGGGATGAGATGGAGAAGAAAGCAATCATCTGCCCCAGAGGATAGTGGGAGAGCAACGAGAGGTTTCCTGAGTTCCAACTTTACTTCTGCCTCGATAATGATACTTTGCTGGAGTTAATAATGAGTTTTGCACAGGATATTTATTTACAGGGGGTTGTAAGGCCTTTGATGTTGTCCCTACAACATCTTTCTCTTTAAATTGGGGAGATACAGACTGTTCAATGGATGAGGAATTGGTTGGATGGTCGTGTAGTAGTGGATAAGGGCTTGATGTCCAGATGGAGATCTTGGTCAGGGTGACCCCTGGTACCAGCCCAGGCTGGGGGATGCTGGGTTTCAGAATTCTGAGCAGGACCTGTTGGGACAGGACAAGGGCTGATGGTTTAAACTGAAAGAGGGAGATTCAGACAAGAGAGAAGGAAGAAATGTTTGATGCTGAGGGTGCTGAGCCCCTGGCCCAGGCTGCCCAGAGAGGTGGTCGCTGCCCCATCCCTCGCACCATCCCAGGGGAGGTTGGCCGGGGCTCTGAGCACCCTGCTCTAGCTGGGGATGCCCCTGTGGACTCGATGACCTTGGAAGGTCCCTTCCCACCCAAACCAGTCTGGGATTCTATGACTCTATTCCTGAGAGTACCCCAGCCACATTTGGGAGTCCCTCTACTCATCTCTCCACTAACCTACAGCTGGTCAGTGGCATGGGAAAGGCTGTACAGGAGCTTGGCAGTTGCTGCTGCTTCATTCCAGCTTCTCTCTCTTCAACAAGGATGCCAGCCTTGGGTATAATAAAGTGAACGAGGCTTCAGGTAGGGGGGGATTAATTGGTGGCATTTCCCAGAAAAATGGGACTAGAAAAGCCTCTGCTGGGACACAGGATCTCTGGGAGGTGCCTCCATCCTGTGCACTCTCCAAATTGCTGTGCTTTAGCAGGTCTTTGGGTGGAGACCCTGGAAGGAACAAGCCAGTGTTACCACTGCCACTATTGTTAACATTTTGATTTCCATTTTCCCTGCCATTCCCATTCCCCAATTCCCATATTCCCAATCCCCACAGCCAGGGATCTGCTCCAAAGCGGAGCAGCCTCTCCTCGTGTGATTTATCAGGCTCACAGCACGAGGGCAGGAGGGAATGGATCCACCACTTAATATCTCACTACCTGAGACTGGAATTTTTATTTATATATTTTGACTGAAATGTGGATTCTCTGAAAAGTGTTGTTTATATATTTTGAGTGGAAAGGATTCTCTGATTCTATGTTTCCAGATGAAATGTCTGAGGAATGTGTGTGCACTTTTCTTTGGGTGGGATGTTCCTTGATTCTTGTTTTCTGCACAAGGGATCACAGATACAAATCTAGCTGCTTCTAATCCCATTGGTTGTTTTACAGCCTCGTGCATCAGGAAAAGCAAAGTAATCTGGATACAAAAAAGTTACTTTTTGAAAAATATTTACAGAATATCAAACCCTGCTGTGAATCAAACCCAAAAGAACTAAAGCTCCAAACCAAAGCGAAATTGGCTGGTTTAGTGAATGGTGGTTCAGGAAGAGGGGGGGGGAATTAATTTCAAATTGCTGGGTGCTCCAAAATGCTGGAGGGGACGATAATGAAGGATTACTGGAGTTTGCTTTTTGTGTTTCTGGAAATCAGCAGCGTGCTCGTTATGCACAGGAAGGCACAAAGGTTATGAAAATACAGCACAGGCTCCTCAAGTCTCTGATTCAATTAAGATACACCCCTGAGGAAGAGCAGCTAAAGGGATGCTCGCAGGAGCTGTAATTGATAAAATCCTGCTCTCTTTCTGGAAGGTGTGAAACAACAGTGGCAACAAATGACTCCTTAATAGTGTAAAATGTCAGGAGAGGAGCAGCTGAAATCAGCTTGGAGGAAAAGGGGGAAATGTCAGTTTTAGCCAATCTGAGAACAGCAATTGCTATTAGATTGATTATTATTATTAGGTGGATTGCTAATAGAATCTGAAAGTGCAGTTGGAAGAGCCCAGAGCTTGACAAAGATGGCCCAGGGCTGAGCTCTCTGGGGCTTTTCCTCAAGTGTGTCTAAACAAACTTCATGTAGAGGAGACAAAAAATCATCCCCAGGCTTCAAACCAGATCCTCAGGTAGCACAGGAATCCTCAGGATGCCCCTGGCCTTGCTTGCCCTGGGGTCCTTCACCCAGTTTGATTAATACTGAGTTTTTAATAGGAAAAAAATAAGTGGCGTGAAAATCTGGGGCTGTTCTGACTCCTCTCTCAGCTGAAAGTCTTGCCAAAATTTGTAGGCTGCTCCAAAAAACTTCCTGAACTCTTAGGAATCCTCTGCTGCCATTACCTGGGGATCCAAGTGTAACTTTTGGGTTTGAAATGAAGATAAAGAAATTAAATGTTGTCCATTTAAAACAGAAAATCTTCTTCTAATTCTTCTTTTAATTTTTCTTCTAATTCTTCTTTTATTTTTTTTAATTCTTCTTCTTCTTAATTCCAATTCTCCTAATTCTTCTTTTCTTTTTCTTCTAATTTTTTTCTCATTTCTTATTTCTTCTTAATTATAACTCTTCTAATTCTAATAATAACAGAAACCACCTCTTCTAGAACCCACTCTTTTTCCCCCAGTTAAAATGCTCACTTCTCACCATCGATACCTTATCACCAGGCTGAAGGGCTGAGAGATAATCTCACAATGATCAGCTAATTAGTCTTCCTGCTGCAGTATCTCCGATACAGGCTGAAGAGTTGGGAGATAATTAGTATTTAACCAATTAAGCTGGTTGCAAGTTCGTGAACACAGCTCTTAGATGTTTTTCCCTGGCAGATTCAGAGTCATTTAACAGCATTTTCAGAAATCAGCAGAGGAGGAGAGTCTTTGACAGAGTTTTTTTTTTAGAAAAAGGAATTTTGACAGCAGCTCTGGGATGTCACCTTTCCCCCCAGCTGCCTCCCAACCCCCCTCCTCCCATTTCTCATTAGATGTCGTTAGATAAGTCGTTAGATTAGGGCTCTGACCTCAGGTGACCCCACAGCATTGGTTTCCACACATCCTTGATGTTAGAAAGTAGAAATATGAGTCTGTGAGTTATGACCCAAACCCACGTTGTTTTCCTGCCCTTTTTGCTTGCACACTATGGCCACCTCCCAGGTTGCTGTGGCACCTGGAGCTGCATCCTCCATGCCCAAATTTAAAGTTTTTTAATCTTTCTGGAAGAAGAAAACAGCTAATAAATGATTCCTGAGTGTTTGAGGGGCAGGAAAACCTCAGCTGAAGAATCCTGCCTGTGTTTGTGAGGGCAGAGCTCTCAGATGATGAGAGCTCTCAAAGAGGTTAATGTTCGTGTTGATTGCTGATTGACATACACTAATTGCTGCTAATTTTTTTTGGACAAATTGCATAGCCTTCAGATGAATCATAACCTTCTTGTCTGGAGATCATTTCTTGTGGCTGACTGCTAGGGTTTGGACCTGGATGGTCTGGGTGTGAGATGCCTTGGAGTGTGCAATGACACTTCAAAGCATAATTAGGGACCTCAGGTTTCTTCTACCTCCTTCAGTTGAATCCCTCACATGGGTGAAACCAGGTAGACAGGGATCTTCTGGTGGTGGGTGAGGATCAACATCAGCTTCAGCATCAGCTTTCCAAGAGTTTCCAACTTTCTTCCTTTTCCAGGAGTGCTTTCCAACGGCAACGATTTTGGGGGATGTGCTATAACTCATTAGATGCATCAAAGAGTTTGATTTGATGGTCAGGTATGGTCCTAAGAGAGGAATTCTTTAAATATTGGCTTCTTGTCTATGAAGGCTTCCTTTCCAAATTACTTTACTCATTATTTTTGTTACCTTTGTTTAGGATCTTTCCCTTAGCTCTGCAGGTCAGGATGAACGTGCCAACTTAGGAACAGCCCTTTAAAGGCAGCTAGAAATGAGAAGTTCCTGTCCTGGGACTCCTGTGGGGTCAGTCAGACCTGAGGTACTGAGAGACAACACCTGGGAGCTACAGGAGCAACCTGGGGAGCCCTGGCCAGGGGATCTTGGTGCTGCTGGGGACACACAAAACTTTCCACCTTGACTGATGCTGGGGGATCTACAGTAATTTGGTTTATATATGACTCCGGGGAAAAAATTACTGACTATATTAATGAAAATCTGAGGCATTTATAAAAACATTAGCTCAGAGAAAATGACTGGTGAGAAATCAGAGGCAAGTTCCCTGCCAGCTCAGCCTGCTCTGCCTGCAGTTGTCCCAGCAAGGACAGCCCAAGGAAGCCCAAGGTAGGAGCTTTTTCTTTTTGTGTTGCTTAATCACTTTGTTTCTGCAGAAATTTCACTGATTTATCTCTCGTGAGAGCAAACTACTCTTTCATCTGCTACTCCACTTGCTGTAAACTCCTTTTCTGCATGCAAGAATACCAAGAGGCTGCTCTAATTAAGATATGCTGGAGCAAAGCTCATTTTCAGGGTTTCTTTCAGAGGCTGACAGGAACACGCTGTAACTATTATGCAGTTAGGGTAATTCGCTCTTATTTAATGTGCTGCTTGCTTACAAACAGCCAGCCAGACATGCCAACAAAAGAAGTGAAGAAATTGCTCAGAAACATCAGTACTAATTCTTAAAATAAGTTATATTGAGTATATTCATGTTTATCCTCTTAATACTTTGGCTAAGAGGCAGATGATGATTTCGTCGTTTTCTATCAAACCAATGAACAGGCTGTAAATGATTTAGGAATGAGAAGAAATGAAGTATTTCATGTATTTTTCTATTTCTTCCAGCCTGCTGTATGTTTCTATTTGTTTGAATTTTATGTGAATGCTTTATTCTTCTGCATTTTTTCCTGTTAGTGGTAGTTTTGCTGAGCTTGCCCTTGGAGCTGGGGCCGAGCAGGATTCCCTCACCCTGTGTGAAACACGATGGGGAAAGAGCAGAAACTTGTTTTACAGCTCAGAGCACAACTTTGGCAGCTGAGATGGTCTAATAGCAATATTTCACGTTAAGAATTTCTAGTCTTTCTTCAACCAGGTTTTATATATTTAAATGCAGTTTAGAAATCACACGTTTTCTTAAACTGGTATCGATTTGGGAATATTTCACAGGCAATGCTCCTGACCTAGAGGGGCTGTCAGAGGCATTCACAGCTTCTCAGGGTGATGACAGTGGGGGATAAAAGAATGCTGAGGAGACAAAATGGAGCTTAGATAGCATATATATGGATTTTCCACAGGCCTTGATAAGGGCTCCTATTATTTTATTTCTATGAATCTCCTGGGCTCTGGAGGAGCTGAGCCTCTCACCAAGGTGGACTAGTGAGCAATTTAGGAGGAAATTTGCTCCTATCACGAGGGATAAATGTGGTAATTCTTTCTGAGGGTTGGGCAATTACTGGGGAATGATGAGCAACTATAAATTCCCTGGGAATCAGACCTGTCTGCTGAGCTAGAGCTGGGCTGTGCTGCTCGGAGGGCAGGCAGAGCTCGAGGGGGCTGCTGGGGAGATGCTCTTTGCAGCAGCTCTCGTGGCCTCCAGACCCTGCTCTTGGGATGAGCAGCTGGAGAAAGGTCTTTGTCAAAGCAAACTGATTAAAAAATGTAAGAAGAGAGTCCTGTGATGAATCAGTGCAGCTTGTGGGGCTTTTTTTTGAGCATCAGCATGAGCGATAAAGCTGGAAGTGGACAGATTCAGGCTGGACGTGAGGAAGAAGTTCTTCCCCATGAGAGTGGTGAGACCCTGGGATGGGTTGCCCAGGGAGGGGGTTGAGGCCCCATCCCTGGGGGTCTTTAAGGCCAGGCTGGAGGAGGCTCTGGGCAGCCTGATCTCATGGGAGGTGTCCCTGCTCATGGCAGAGGGGTTGGAACTGGGGGATCAAAAAGCCACATCTAGGCAAACTGTGGTAGTGTTTAGAAAGCCAGGCTCCAGCAGAGCTGGGAGTTCTCCATCCGAGGTGGGTTTGGGGAAGGAGCAGCCCTGTGATGCCTTAAGCAAGAGACAACCAAAGCTACCAGTTTTACAGACAAGCAAAAGAACCCTGACAAGCTATTTGTAGGCAAAATAGACCAGAGATAATATATTTAAAAATAATATTCTCTCTTTTGCTCATATATACTCTTAGAGTGACCTGTATTATTTTTTTTTCTACAACACTGAATAATTAATTCTTACTTGGCGAGCTGGAACTGCAGCCTGCAAGCTTCAAGCATCAGTGCAGACTGAAATAAACCCTCTACTATTTATCCTGTATTTATTTCTGCCTTCGACATTCCAGTAAAGCAGCAGATAATTCAGAAGAATATATGATCAAATGCCACTTTGGAGCCAAGAGGGCAGCCAGAGATAAAAACTCCTCGGCTGAAATAACCTTTCATGGTGTCTTTCCCAGGCTGTTGTCTGCCTTTTCCTTTCACTCTGCTTTTAATTTGACTCTGAGCTATAAAAATACCCACCTTATCTGCTGTACACTGGGACAGAAATCCACATCCTCAAAGAGTTGTCGAAACATTAATGAATCCATTCTTGCTGCTTGTTGAAGGGCTGGAGCATCCTGGGCCTGGTTTAGAGACAAGACACCTGAAGAAGCAGAAACTGGGGCCTCCATCCCAAAAATCCTGACCTGAGGCAGTTGTTTATTCCCCATAAATGTGCTGGAAGTCTTTTTTTTCCAGCACATGGTTGATCTTGTGTACTGGGTGGACAACTGATGCCCCCATGGTGGAAATGCTCCAGCACTGCCTGTGACACCTCAGTGAGGAGCAAAATCTGTGTTGTTTGGGGACTTGGCAGCACTCTTGGGCTTGTTCAGAGTTAAAGCTGGATCTGAGGTCTGCATCTCATGGGAGAATATTAACTGAGGGTTTGTTCTGCTCAGAGCTCAGTATCTACATGTGTATCTTGCTGAGTGAGAGTGGGCTTGTTCAGAGTTAAAGCTGGATCCGAGGTCTGCATCTCATGGGAGAATATTTACTGAGGGTTTATTCTGCTCACAGCTCAGCATCTACACGTGTATCTTGCTGAGTGAGAATGAATAACCAGCCCCTGCCCGAGCTGTGGTGTGCCATGCACAGATCATCTTCTTTAAGCTGTGGTGGTTGGTGGATGGGGTTAAAATCTGTCATTTCCAGCTTTGTTCCAGGGAGAAAGTCATTGTTGTCAAAGAAAATCATAATGAATGAAGGGGCTGTTTTAATCTGTAGCTGCTGGTGGCTAAAATGATAAAGGCCCTTTAAAGGGACTTTGTACTGTGCTGAACTTCTTGAAAATGAAAAAAAAAATCAGGGTTCCAAGTGCCAGCCCTTTGCAGACATCAGGCAGCTGAGGCTGAGCAAGGCTCTGGCCCAAGTTTAACAGTGTGCAGAGTTGGGTGTGGATGGATTCCAGGGTTTAAGGGGTTATTTAGGATTTTGCAATGTGGTGGCGGAGGCAAAACTCTAAACTCCTTTTTAAATGAGAAAACAG
>NW_008582341.1:18309-25614 GCF_000691845.1 Merops nubicus | reverse complement strand
AAGAGTGTGGCATTAAGAGCTCTATTTGCCTCTTTCTGGTGACAAAAATCCTCTGACATCCTGACACCAGCATCCCACCAGCAGAAACCTCACCTGGTGGATGCAAGGCTCCAGCAGGAAGGTGCTGGTGCTCTCCAAACACTGCCACAGAGAAGGATGGCACAAAAATCGTCCTTCTGACACAGATTCCTGCAACGTGCCAGTCCCAGACAAAGAAATCTGTCAAAATTAAACCCTTCATGAAGTTTATACCCCATCTGCCCCACACCCCCTGGGTCTCACTGGCTGGGGCGTGGCTGGAGGGCGGTGGCAGGAGGCTGTCACCAGGAGGAGTGACAGGGGCTGCAGAGCTGGGGGCTCTCCATCCTCCTCATCCTCCTGCCTGTCAGAGCATCACACTCTGACAGGGCAGCCTAACAGCACAGGGTGAAAAGGTGTCAGCTGGGTTTGGGACAGTGTCAGGCACAGAAGGAGAGGGATGATACCAGGAGCAGGTGAGTGTGTGAAGAGCAGAAGGCAAACACATCCATGATTTATCTATTCATCTCAAAGTGAAGTAAGAGTAGAACTGAAGATGTCTTTCCCCTAACATGTAAATATCCTCTTTTTAAGAATGTATCTCTTTGTCCTTCATTTCTTTCTTAGCTGCTTTGGATGACAGCAGCTCAGGAAAGCACAGACACACAGGATGCTTGAAACATGGGGTTAAAATTTACCCAAGTGCTTGTGTCTTCCAGAGCAATCTGTAAAGCCAAATAAATGATTCTAAGTGCTGCCTTCAGGGCTTGATCCTCTGACCACCTGAAGGACACTGTAGTGGGAGGTTGGGATTTGTTTTTATAAGAGGAAATAAAATCACAGAGCTAAAAATTCCTGCACTTCACAACTGTGCAAATCACTGCGGGTGGAGTTCACGTCAGGAGTCCCCCACGACTTCCAAGAGTTTGTGAGCTGGGTATAAAAATCTCTATGATGAAGCTTTAAAATCTCAGTCCAAACAAATTTCTTAGCTACGCAGATTAGAAGGGAAGAGAAATGAGGTTGTAGAGGTGCCAGAAGCATTTAAAAGTGAGTGTTTCAAAGAGTTTCATCAGCTTAATTTGACCGTGCAGGAACGCTGTGGTGATCTGGGAAGTGTGCTGAGCTGTTAACACAGAGTATAGAAACATAAACTGCTTGGATCTGCATTGACAGATGGTTCATTTCATAGAGAACCATCAGCAAGTGGAGGAAAAAAAACCCAGGAAGTTTCTCAAGGTTTTCTGGGTGTGAGTTGCAGGGACCATGAATCTGTGCAGGGTGATCAAAGTGACAGTGAGTGGTTCATGCTCCTCCCTGGTTGCAGATCTTGGAGTGAGCTGTGTCTGTCCTGCCTGGGGCAGGTAGTTACAGTGCTGAGCAAGAGCTAAAGGGTGGGGGGCAAGAGGCTGGGGCCAGACTCTGCTCAGTGGTGCCCAGGGACAGGACAAGGGGCAACGGGCACCAACTGGAACCCAGGAGGTGCCACCTGAGCAGGAGGAGAAACTTCTTTGGGGTGAGGGTGGAGCCTGGAGCAGCTGCCCAGAGAGGCTGTGGAGTCTCCTGCCCTGGAGAGATCCCAAACCCTCCTGGCTGTGACCCTGGGCACCCTGCTGGGGGTGAGCTGCTGGAGCAGGGGTGGGAGGAGATGATCCCCAGAGGTCCCTTCCAGCCCCACCATGCTGGGGTTCTGTGACTTTTCCTTTATTGCTAAACATTATTATTTACACTGCTTTATTGGCTTTCAATGATTATTTGTATGCAGGAGTGAACAATTCCTCTGCTGGAGAGGCTGGGAGGAGGTCAATGTGGTGATGCACCTTTGTATGGCTACAAGAGCTTCGTGGGGCAAGGAAGCAGTGAGCTGGAGAGATGAGCCTGTGATCAGGAGCAGGATCATGTGTCTTTTATAATAAGTACAAAATGTGGTCCCTTTTATTGTATTTTGGAACTCTGGAGTCTCTGGGTTGGGACAATGTTCGTGTTCTCTCACCTATTGATGAGCATCACGTCCCAGCCAGGTGTCTGAAAGGCAATTTTCTTCAGCATTCATCTTGTAAACTTGTTAATTAATAGATTTGATACAGACTTCATAATTTGAGTCATCTTATCCCACGTGTACTATCCTTCTGTTGAATATCTAATGTTTTAGTGATGCTGGGAAGACATCAGAAACAACAGGAAGGGAAATCCCAAATTAGAATGTGAGGGATGGGGAGAGGTTTTCTGGTAAAAGCTCTTGAGAATTAAACTGTGATGGAAGCAGCTTGTTCTTGCACCAGAGGTAACAGAAACAATTTCTCCATCCTGTGGTGGGTGAGATGTTAATTCTCTGATTTATTTTTTCCTTTTTATTCCTGTATCAAATCTTCTTATACTAGACAAGGTTTCTTAGGCTAGCAGAGCTAAGAAAACATCTATTTAGGAGCTTTGCAAAGGCTGAAAGGAAAAGATGACCCTCAAACCAGTCAGCTTAGCAAAGTGGTTGGTGACAAGAAAAAAAATTCAACTTCAAGTGAAGCAGCAGCCAGTGGGCATCACAGCATCTTGAATCCTCCTGCTGAGATGCTTGCAGAGCTATTAATATTTGCATTAAACTTCAAATCTTACCATTATAGTCTAAAGAAAGTGTCAGTGTTGTTCCAAGGCTTCCCCTCACTGAGAGAGCTGGCCAGGGGAAGCCAAGGCTGCAGTAAATGATTAAGCACTGAGGCAACGTTATCTTCATTTTCTTAAGGTTCAGTTGTGCTGCCTGATCACCTCTGGAAAACTCCTTGGAGGTCTCACAGTGGTGCAGATCATTTCCATCAAGGGTGTTGCCAAAACTCGTCGGCCTCAGGTGGAAAACTGGGCAGGAAGATTTAAATCCACTCACAACAGAGCTGCCCAAAAGAAAGTGCTAAAGGAAGCTCGCCCTGGAAGGATGCACTGCCCCCAGCCCTGCAGCCCTGCCTCCCCTCTGGCTTCTCAGTCACTGCTGCACGGTGACTGACCCATCAGCAGCTTTTCAGCACCAGATTCCTGCAAGGGAAGGAATTATTTACAAATTCATCCAAGGGAATGAATTAGCTGATGAATGATTTACTAGATAAAGTTGGTTTGAAATGCCTGCAAGGGGCACCTCAAACGTGTGTCCTCAGTTTTAGGGGAGGAAAGTCTTCCAAGCAAATATTCTGAATTTTTAAGCCACTGCTCTGGCACAAAACCCTTCAGTTGACCTGCACGCTCAGGATTTTCCCCCCAAGAATCCAGGATTCCATCAATATTTCTGTTTACAAAACTTTTTTAGAACTCGTCGCTGAGAAACTTCAAAGCCACAAAAATGAATGGGAATTTGGGAAATGTGAGCTAAAGAGAATAACCCAGCAGGGACCTGAACCAAGCCAACTAAAGGTGTCAAGGACAAATGTCAGAGGTCCCATGAGGAGAACAACTCTTCTTCTGGTGGGTGCTTCAGCTGCTGGTGCAATGGGTGCCAGGGACAAAGCTGGGGACTGTGGTTAAAAATACAATAGCACAGAGCAGATATTCTATTTATTGTCCTTTTTTTTTCCCCCCCATTTGCAATTAAAACCCTGCTACAAATTGCTATTCTGATGAAACCTGAGGGCACCTGCCTCTGATAATGATGGAATTAAGTAAATGATCCTTTTATTGCTTTGCTCTTTAGCCTTTACATAATTCTCCTCATCTTTTTCTTGCCCTTGCAGCATCTGAAAGTCTTTCATTTCAACAGCGTGACTGATTTCTCTGGCAAGTTCATTTGTTTCTTTCTTTTTAGAGGGAGATATAGAAGTTTTAATTGCCTTGGTTGGTTGATGTTTCTAGGTTTTACCATCTCTTCAGTTATTTTAAACAAGCCCTAATTATTAATGATTTGTTAGGGGAAAAAAAATGAGTTTCAAGATCCCACCAAGCCCATAGCAGAGGTAGTTCTGTAAATGATGTGTGATAAATTTATCCCTATAAAAGTTTCTTGCCAGATAAGCCCAGTGATTAAAAAGGGCATGAGTTGGTGGAAGATGGAGCTGGTATCATCAGGAAGGTCCATGCCACTGGGAAATGGCCACAGGACCCTGTGAACCCCCTGGAGATGTGTGGAGGGTGAAGATCCAGCATGGCTGTGGTGACAAAGGTTGGGTCAACCTCGTTACCCTTGGTGGGATGTCTCCAGGCAAGGCAGAGCTTGGCAGAACTGCTGCTGTGAGCACCAAGTGCATTTGGCTTCCTTCGTTTTCAGCCTCTCCCAAATCTACGTGAGCTGACAGTGGTGGGTCTGAAATTTGGCTCTTTATTAATATTTCATGACACGGGTCTTCCCACCTGCAGCTGAAGGAGCTGTTCTGGGGACAGCTTCAGGAGATGGTCCAAGTCAGTCCTAGCTTTGGCTGCTTCTCCAAATATCTCTTTTGCTTCAGCTCCCTGGGGGTTTTCTTGGGGAGTCGGAGACTTTTGGAATGGTTTTTTTTTTGGCAGCTCATTAGACATCCTTTAAATGGCTTTCAAAATAAGATACTTGCCAAAAAAAAGACCCACATATGAATGATTTAAAAATAAAATACTTGCTCATTTTTTAAGTTACCTGAATTTCCAGGGAATTGTGTGATGGAGAGAATGTACAAGGAAATCTTGTTTGCATGAAACCATCAGTTCTTGGAAGTTCTCAGAGCAGTTTCTTGTATATCAAATGTATTAGAGAAGATTTGGATGCTTGTGTGATGAGCTCTGAGGTTGTGAATCTTTGACCCAGAGATGAGGACAACAACAAGTATGAAGATGACCCTCTACAGACCCAAAAACCTTCTGTAAGGAGCATCCAAAACCCACCAAAGTGGACCCAAAACCTATTCTTTGTTTTATATGCTGCCCCTGGGAGGGACAGTGTGTTTCCTGCTGCAGATTGCTTTATGGTTTTCTTCTTCTTATGTATTGTTTTCCTATTGCTTTTTCTTTGGCTTTATTTTTGTGGGTTTTATTTTATTTCCTTTCACTACTGTTTTTACATCTTCCATATAAAAATTCATGCTCCAGGTGATGTGCGCCCCTGGGACTGAGCTGGAATTGCCTCAGTAACAGAGAAGAGGAAATGCAGGAAATAATTGTCTTCTTTTGATGCTTTTCATGTCCCCTTCTCCCAAAGAGAAGGTGGCAAAGGCTTGGGAGGAAAACCCCAGGCAGCAGCAGAGCAAACCACCACTTCTCAGGGGGTTCTAGGAGAACCAAGGTGGTTCTAGGAGGTCCTCGTGGTTCTTGGAGGGGTTTGGGGCTGGGCTGGAGGGTTGCTGAGCTTTGGCTCCCCGTGATCTCAGTGCCAAATTTGACTTCTCTTCCTCTGCATTCATTACTGCTCTTTGTTGGTGCATGTGATGAAGCTGAAGTTCCACCTCTGGTGCTGCCCCAGCTCTGTGTGTACGTGGATGTAGAAACATCAGGACCACCAGGCTGTCAGTGTGTGTGTGTCCCTACCTCCTGCACACACGTGGAGGTGTGTTCCTGCACATCTCACCTGCACAATGACATTTCTGTGGGTTTTTAATGGCTTTAAACAAACCCAACGCATAACAAGTGACTTGAGTTGCACGTCAGACCCGTAAGGAATAAAAGGGGTTAGCATTGAGATTGCTTTCTTTTTTAAAGTGGTTTTTGGGCTAATGAAGCCTGGCTGGAGCACTTGGTCACCAGCAGGGTGGAGATTTGTCCCTTTAAAGCCTGACTTGCCTCTGCCCAGGAAAGCTCCACTGCTGGTTCAGGAAGGTTTTTGTGAAGGTTACTTCCTCCATTATAAGGATTCTCCCTTTCCACTGAAGTCTTTATTGGATTTTGGTTTTGTCTCCTTCCCTTTGAGGGGCAGGAGGGATCAGCAGGGAAGGGCAGGTGGCAATAAGGGCAGTCTGCAGGTGACACCAGGTTAGGCAGGAGTGTTGATCTGCTTGGGGTAGGAGGCTCTGCAGAGGGGTCTGGCCAGGATGGATCCCTGGACCAAGGCCAGTGTGATGAGGTTCAACAATGCCAAGGGTCAGATCCTGCACTTGGGTCATGGCAACCTCATGGAAAAACTCCAGGCTTGGGGAAGAATGGTTGGAAAGTGTCCTGCAGAAAAGGGCCTTGGGGTGTTGGTCAATGGCCAACTGAAGATGAGCCAGTGTGTGCCCGGGTAGCCAAGAAGGCCACCAGCATCCTGGCTTGGATCAGCACTGGTGTGGCCAGCAGGAGCAGGGCAGGGATCCTCCCCTGGACTGGGCACTGGGGAGGCTGCCTGGTGGCGGCCCCACCCCTGGAGGGGTTCCCAAGCTGTGGAGATGTGGGGTGAGGGACACGGGGCAGTGGGGACCTGGCAGTGCTGGGGGATGGTTGGAGTTGGTGTTCTGAAAGGTCTTTTCCCACCAGCAGGATAAGGGCTGCAAAGCTGAACTCATCATGTGGCCTCTGCGTGGCTATGGAGGGAAATTTGGGACTCCAAAGGGAAAACTGGAGCAGGACCAGCCCTGCTGGGTGTGTGGAAAGGACAGAGGTTGATGTTTTTCTTCAGCATCTCTTGACCTCCACCAGCAGAGAGGCTGCACTGGTGGCTCCCCAGCAGAACCTGTGCACTCTGTGAGCCTGCCTGCTGCTCCAGCACTTCCTCAGAGAGACCTGAGCCAGAGAGGAAGCAATTCCTCTGCAGGCAAGAGCTGTGTCTTGAAAAAAATACCCTGAGGTAAATAAAATTACTTCTCCTGGGCCTTTTCACTGGTGTATGACTCCAGTGAACAAAAATGACAGTGAAGATTTCTCTTCCCTGAGGTGATATTTTACATCAGTTGCTCTGATAGCCATTCATTAATTTTCTGTAGTGCTTTCACTCAACTCATTTTCTTTTAAGTGATGTTTTCAGTGCAGTGTGGTGTGTTCTGAGGATGTCAGGGCAGGGGATTTTTTGTTTTGTTTTGGTTGCTTTTATTTATTATTATTTTAGATGCAGAAATGACCTTTCATTTCCCTCAATAAGCTCTTCACTTTTCTCCTCATGAAGATTAAGGGCCAGAAGTGCTGTGCCATGAAGCTCAGTGTTTACACCCACAGGTCCCATATGACATCAGCTCATCTTCTCACTGTTTGACATGGACTTGGGGGTAATTCTTTAAATATTATGGCCAAGTCCTTTAGTCTGGTGAGCAGAGGTTAAATCTCCTGTGCAGTGATAAGCTCTGCCCCGTGGGTTGTGTGCTTGGGTCACAGCAACTCCCTGCAGTGCTCCAGGCTTGGGGAAGAGTGGTTGGAAAGTGCCTGGTGGAAAAGGACCTGAGG
>NW_008582341.1:654-18150 GCF_000691845.1 Merops nubicus | reverse complement strand
AGGACCTTGAGGGGCTGGAGCGTGGGCAGAGAAGGGCAACGGAGCTGCTGGGGAAGGGTCTAGAGCCCAAGTGTGGGGAGGAGCAGCTGAGGGAGCTGGGGGTGCTGAGCCTGGAGCAAAGGAGGCTCAGGGGAGACCTGGGAGGTCGTTGAAGCCAGGTGGGGTTTGGTCTCTTCTCCCAAGGAACAAGTAACAGGATAAGAGGAAAGGGCCTCAAGTTGTGCCAGGGGAGGTTGAGGTTGGACCTGAGGAACAATTTCTTGCCCTGGAGGGTTGCCCAGGGCTGTGCCAGGCTGCCCAGGGCAGTGGTGGAGTCCCCACCCCTGGAGGGGTTTCCAAGCTGTGGAGATGTGGGGTGAGGGACACGGGGCAGTGGGGACCTGGCAGGGCTGGGGGATGGTTGGAGTTGATGATCTTAAAGGTCTTTTCCAATCTAAACAATTCAATGATTCTATGGCTGTGTGCCAGACCGACCCCTCTGTCTTCTGGAGATGTGGAGAGGCTAAATCTGGTCTACTTGATGCTTGTGAGTCTTTTCCAATCTAAACAATTCCATGATCCTATGGCTGTGTGCCAGACCGACCCCTTTGTCTTCTGGAGATGTGGAGATGCTAAATTTGGTCTACTTGATGCTCATGAACATACTCCAAAGTTTGTTTTCCACGGTGTAACCATTTATATCCTACCACACAACCCTTAAATAGATAATTAAATCCATGGAGTTGAAAGCATCCTTGCTCACTCCAGGGGGGCTGGACCACATGACCTTTAAAGGTCCCTCCCAGCCAAACCATCCTGGGATTCCATGATTTCCTGCCCGGCTGTGTCCATCCTGGTGACCTGCAGACGTAGTGCCTGGTAGCCAGCCCCAGCTCATCTTGCTGCCCTTCCTCAGTCCTCATCCTCTGGGGTAAAGCAATTGAGTAAGAGGAACATCCAGGGATATGTCAGAGAGGAGAAAACATGAAACCCTGAATCTCTCTTGGCATCATCAGCTGGGCAATGTCTTTGGGTGGAATCAACTTCTCCTTTGTAGAAGTTATTTCACAGTAGGATGGATGCTGGTTTATTTTCCAGCAGCTTTGCAGTTGCTGGTGTTTCCCACTGGCTCACCCCGTTTACCTCCCTCTGTTTCCAGATCTCCACCCTACAGCCAGTGTTTTCCATATGAAAATTATTACAGCTTCAATTTGCTCTAGAAGCTTTGATTTGAGCCTGGCTGCCCAGCACGAGGGACCACAGAGGAGAGGCAGTACAATGGAAGATTCTCTTCCAGTGCTGGGATCCAGACAGGAAAAAGAGCTTCAGAATAATCTTTGGCTCCTCAAAAGATGCAGCAAAAAAATTCACATGGCAAACTGCTGCAGGTTTTGAGACTGTTTCTCTATATCAAGAGCTTCACCTCTGCAAGGTTCAGTGGTTGTGGCTGATATTTGCAGCCTGGGAGCAGGAAAGAAGGTGGAAAAAAGCACAGATGAATAAATTCTGGGAACGTGCAGCTGGCTGGCTGTGGGGGCCACTGCACAGGGCAGGAGAAGGAGCCAGGGAGAAGTGTGGGCAGCATCAGCCTCTCGTGGTGGATGCTGTGACATCACCTCTCTGAAACAACTGCTTTTTATTGAAGAGACTTTGGTTTGGCTGCCAATAGGAAAAATGAGGTTTTGGGGGAAGATTGTGAAGGTGCTGTGGTTCATCTTCAGGCACATCTCAGACTTCTTTGAAGAAATCTCTATTAAACAAGATCCTAATTCTCTATTTCCCCTCTTCTCTACAATTTCCCTTGGGATATAATAAGAAATTCCAAGTGTTAAGCAATGCCAGACCTTTGGTTTTCCAACTAGAGGGACTGCCCAGGATGGATTAAGTTTTGTTTGACTCTTCAAGAGTCGTTGTGAGTGTGAATTTCATTTCAGTAATGCTCTCAGAGACTTAATTTATTGTCTAATTGATAAGAAACATAGCCTAGGAAGCTGAGACAATGAAAGTAATTTCTACAGGAAATATTTTACTAAGAGGATGCTACATGGGAAAATAGCAGAGGCAGAAAATTGAGTTACAAATTTAAAAGGTAAAAAGTATTTCTTCATCTATAAGGAAGTTCTACTTGTTATAAATGCAGCTTGGGAGGGCCTGGTGTTTATTTGCAGATGGGGGAAAAAGAGGTGAGCAGCTTAAGGACAGAGGGAGAATAAAAAGGGAGCTGGAAGCTAAAGAGGAAGGGAAAAGCTCTTGGAGGGGCTGGGGGAATTAGGGAATGAAGAAATAGGTGGAAAGACGGAGAGTGGTTTGTGAAAGAGGGAGGGAAGAGGAGGTGATGGCATTTCTGAGCTCTGGGGGCATCTCCAGGTATGGAGAGCTGGGAGATGCTTCAGGCTGGGCTCTCAAAGGCACATCCCCTGCCCGAGGGCAGAGCCCAGGGATGCATTTGTGCCTCCCCAAAAGGTGCCTCTGCTGCAGGGGAGGGTGGCTCCCACTTCATTCATCCACGTCTCTTTAGGAGTTGGAGATCATGGAATAGATGCTGCTCTGTGGAAGGGTTACTGCTGAGTGCAGGATGATTTCTCACTTCTGTACGTGCTTTGCAAATGCAAGAAATCTGTTGCTGGATGAATTTCTGTTTCTTGCATGCTGTGACCAGAGAGAGGTTTTGATTTACCAGCAGCTCGTTTGCAATTTGTCCTTTGCCATCGTTCCCCCTGGGGATAGCAGCACTTCCCCTCCCTTGCTCTCCTCCCAGAGGCAAACCTGGCAGCAAAACTCTAATTTCAGGTGGGCAGAACAAGAGGGCAGGATTGAAGCTATCAAATATCCCATGCTTTTACAGTTTTGTCCTTGTAAACTGTAAACAGGAGGGGGGAGTTCTCTGTAAACTCCCAGGCAGTTTACCTCTGTTCACCTCTGTTTTCCTTGCTCCTCTAAGCTCCTCCCAACATCTCCCTCTGCAAAGCCCCCCCTGCTCTGTGCATCCCTCCCACCTTCCCTCAAGGTGAACCCTTAACGTGCTCCAAGCAGTCCCTTCCCTTGCCCTGTGACTTCACTATTTACACTTAGCTTATGGAAATCGAGGAAAGAGCCTGAAATGTGGGAGGAAAAAAGGAAAGGGGGGAAAACCCCCTCAAATCCCTGACAAGTTGCCAAGGCAACTTCAGGAAGGTGATTGCCCAAGTTCAGGCTGGAGCAGCAGGTATCAGGAAGGATGCTGCAGGCTGAGGAGCTCGTAGGAGCACTGTGGTGAGCCAGAATAAAGTCCAACAGCTTTGATTCCAAGTAGCTATAAAGGAAATAAACGCAGGGAGGAATGGAAATGTGTTCCCCACACAGTGTTTTCTGCTTTAAAACAAACATCCACCCCAATTTCGAGGCGAGTTTCCAAAGCCAGCTTTTCCCCCAGCTCACACAGACCTTTGCTCTGTTCTCTAGCTAATGATATAAATTATGGAAGATAGTAACGTTTCTAATTAAGCTTTTGAACTCTACGCCAAGCCTCCCTCTCAGGGATGAAAGAATACAAATCACTTCATGATGATTTCGAACAATGGTCAGCCAATCAGCTGGAGCAATGCAGATCAAAAGGTTGATTCTCAAATATTTATTAGAATAAGCTGAACAAGCAGCAGGCTGTAATTCATACGACGGAACGAAACCCTTCCTAAACCATCACATCAGAAAGAAAATTGCTTTTTTTAGTTTAATATTTCTCTTTCGGCTGTTCCTATAGAGACATGCTAATTTAGGAGCCTAATTTATTATCTGGAAGAATATTAGGCGAGATACAAGTTTTCCCTGACTCGCTTTGAAGTGAAACCAAAGGCTCAGGTAAGTGAAGCACAAATTGCCTCCTTCGTAAGGGCATAATGGGACATCATGTAATGGCCCATGGTTCTGCCAGCAGCCAAGGGGTGGAGGGTGATGCTCTTTGCTGCTGCTCTGGTCCTCCAAATGCTGTAAACTCAGCAGTGAAAAACCAGCAGCAACCCTGCTACAGATGTAGCATGGCAGCGTGGCCAAAAAGCAACAAAAAACCCAGGGAGGTTTTCCATGAGATAATCACCAAATAGGTGAGGTTGGGAGGGGTATTAAAGGGTTTGTGTGTGTGGTTGGTTTGGGTTTTTTCTTGGATTTGCTTTTGTTTTGCTGTTTGGGTTTTTTTCCTCACTAACATGAAGATCCTCTCTTCTTGGAGTGCCCTGATGTAGTCACCAAATGCTGGTCCCTTTGGTCCATCATGCCACCCTTGCTCACCCAACCAATACCAGGCAGACACCGAGGCCACCATCTACCAGAGACAATAGTGATGTCTGGAGCTTTAGAAGTGCCTCAGTGGGTGAGTTTGAAGCATCCTGGTCATTACCACAAAGGTGTTAAACCTCCTTCCCTAGAGACATGACCAGCAGCTCTGAGAATGTCCTGCTCTGAGCTGGAGCAGAACAGGCCCTGGGCAGTGGTGTCAGGTCCCAGCTGGGTCTCTCCTCAGTGTGGCCCTTTCTGAAGCTGCGGGAAGGTGCCCCCAGCCAGTCTCTGCTCCCAGCAGGGATCAGGCTCCGTGGGCAGAGTCACCACCAAGGTTGGGCTGTGCAGAAAGGCTCTTGCTGGGACCTGCCCCTGGGCAGCCCAAGGGCACTGCTCAGTCCTGTGCCCCACGTTGGGGGGCACCTGTGGGGAGGAGGGGCCAGGACAGGTGACCCCAAACTGCCCAGCCAGGGATTGCACCCCATGTGTGGCATGGTCAGGGGAAAGCTGAGGGAGCACCAGGGTCAAGCCTCTTCTTCAGTGGGTGGTGTCCAAAGTGGATTCCGTCTGTTCTACCTTTGATCCCCCTCTGTGTGTCCCTGAATCCAGTTCCCACCTGCTGCTGAGACCAGTCCTAACCCTTAACAGAAAAAAAAAAGCAAGTGAATACCTGTCAATCTGTGTAGGCATCAAGTTCTCTCTCCTTGTTTGGCTTTTGTGGTGGGCTCTTTCTAACAGACTTCCCAAAACCCACCTGCATGTATTGCCACCTTAGCTCCTGGCCTCATGGAGAGGAAACAGGAATGGAAAGACAACATCTCCCAGACTCTGGGCATTGCTCTTTCATGAAGTGGGAAGATCACAAGGTGATAAAAGCATCTTCAAAGGGAATGGCAGATTTTTAGCAGCGAGCACTTCTCCTCAGGTGCCTCCAAAGCACACAAGAACCCTTTCCCATGGGGTGTGGAGCTGCCCTGCGTGTGCTTCAGCTGTGGACAAAATGTACTTGCAGCACTCCTCGGTGTGGAGGAGACTTAATTGAACAGCCAAACACAGGGGGTGTGCCATCGATTTTCTGTAGTCTGAGATCCAGGGCAGTGGTTGGAGAAGCAATGTGATCCTGGCCTCGGGGAGGACTGCTCAATCTGTAGCAGGCTGAGATGAAAAAACAACAGTTAACCTGCATCCAATACAGGTTCAGCATACAGATTTTCTCATCACCATGGATTCAATGTTTTTTATGATGTTCACAGGTGTATCTAGAGGAAGACTAAAGTTGTGATGATTTACCAATATATGGACTCTCCTGGGGGTTTAATGCAAACAGGTCTTGTCAGTGCAAGCAGAGAAGGTCCCATACAACTCATTGGATCAAACACTTCATGCTGGAGGGTTTGCAGTTTGCCAAGAGGGTTTCTTGTCCTTGCAAATGCCATAAGTCATGGTGGAGGCTTAATGAGCCCGTGGGTTTGTCTAATGAGATACTGAGGAGTGGAGAAGTGAATGAGTGAGCAGAGGCTAAAAGGACCTAAAGAAATAGGGCAGTCAAGGTCACAGCTACATGACAAAGAGGACAAGTGGTCAAACAATGGAGAGCACACAAATGAAACTGCAGGAAGAAGATGCAGGAAGAACCACGGGACTGGGTGAGGAATGTTTTAGGGAAAAAAAAGGATTTGAAAAAACCACAACCTAGCATGTTAGGTGTGTGGTGAGAAGAGAGGTCTTGGCTGCTCTGGGGGTAGGAGATGGAGAAGCAGGGGTGCAGCAGGGGATGTGGTTGATGGTGAGGTCCATGTGTCCCTTGGAAGGCAGCACCACTGTGGTGGGAGGGTCCTGCTGTCCCTTGTTGCTCCAGCTAAACCCACCTCATGCAGAGTGAGGGATTGTGTTCACCAAACCTTGAATTACCTTCTCTGTGACACTGCAATGACTCCCTTCAGTGTTGCAGCAGAACCATGAGCACACCCCAGAAATAATTAAAGATATTTGTGTTTCCTTTCCTGCTACAATTTCTGCTGTATTTTTAGATTAAGGATAATTTTATTATTTCTGATCAATTGTGTTTAATATTGAGGAGCAAGTTATAGTGTCTGGACTCTCAGAAATGAGTTTCCAATGCTGAGCTTATGAAATAAGATATTTTCTGCTAGGACAAGCCATTTAATGCTGCAGTATTTTATTAAATAAGAAAAAAGAAAAAGAATCCCTGCTGATGAAGTTTTTCTATCCCTTTAATTGGTCTTAAAATCACCCTTTGAGTTTTTTTTTTGGGTTGGTACCACAACAGTGATGTTTTCTTATGTAATTACATATTGACTGCTGATGTGGCCTCACTGCTGGGTGGGTTTTGAGTTTTGATAAAAGTGGGGGAAAGTAAAGCCCAGGAAGGGGGGTGGAAGCTTTGCCAGCTCCTGCAGCTTGGCACCAGGAAAATGTAACTTTTCATTCCTTTTCCTGAATTTGCACCCAAAGCTCAGGGTCCCTTTGCAGCGTTCCGTGTCCTGGGAACTGGACAGACATGAGACATTTTTGGAGACTTTTGTTGCATGTGTTGGTGGAGTGGGATGAAGTCTCCAAGGAAGCTTTTCCATGACCATGGTCATTCTGGCAGCTCTGCAGAAATCCTTGAACCTGTGGGAACCTGTGTTCATAGAATCCCAGACTGGTTTGGGTGGGAAGGGACCTTTCAAGGTCACCCAGTCCAGCCCCCTGCAGGGACAGGGACATCCCCAGCTAGAGCAGGGTGCTCAGAGCCCTCAACCTCCCCTGGGATGGTGCCAGGGATGGGGCAGCGACCACCTCTCTGGGTGGTTTTCCTGTGGCACAGTTCCCTTTGTAGCTCTGTTGTCCTCTGCTGAGCGTGCTCTGGTATATGAATATTCTAATCATTAAACCCTTACAGTCTAGCAGGGAGTTAATTACATTAGAGGTTACTTTTAAATCCTGCCAGTGATCCTCTCCTGGGGAGCTGCCTTTCAAAGGCACCGTTCCTCAGCATCTCCTCCCAGGAGAGAGCTCCTTGACAAAACTGAGAGCAAAGAGGATCGAATGTTTTCAGCACTTCTTTAAACTGGTGGCTCTGAGAGTGACTCTGGTGCCAGGTACTTGAAAACCAAAAAAGCAAAAACCCACAGAGATGCAGGAGGTGAAATCTGAATAACCAATTCTAGCTGATGCTCAGGTTTTGAGTGCCTCTGAGCACACGTTGCTTCTCTCCAGCTTCAACATGATTTTCTCACGTGGCTGGAGGTGGTGAATCCCTTCCAAACCCAGGGGTGCAGAGGGATAAAAGGCTGACCCAGAGAGATATGGACCTGTTGGAGCAGGACCAGGGAGGCCACAAAAATGATCCAAGGGCTGGAGTCTCTCTGCTGTGAGGACAGGCTGAGAAAATTTGGGTTGGTCAGTCTGGAGAGGAGAAGGGTCCATGGAAACCTTCTGGTGGCCTTTCAGGATTTCAAGTGGATTTGCACAGGGACTGTTAAGGACTCTTGTATGGACATGATAGCCCATGAAGTCCTGGCTGAAAAAGAGAACGTGCACTGAATATTCTGATGTACTTTAAGAAGCAAGACTTTTAACATAATTGATTAGTTATGAAGTTGTAGGTTTCATTGGGCAAATTAATCCTGGAGAAGGAAAGTCAGAAGGAAGTGAAATGCTGTCGCTGTTGTACAGGTATAAATTCTTCTCCATTGTCTGTGGAAATGAAAGTAAAAAATGGGAGAGATCAGAGGTTTCAATTGTTGGTTCTTAAGATCAGAAAAAATCATTAAAAAGTTGAAGGCTTCCTGAAGTTCACAGAACATGGAACTGCTAATAATGATGAAAAAAACAGATTTGAAGCAAGTCAAACCATAATTCCCAAGGATTTTGGTAGGTGAGGGAACTTTCTCAGAGGGAAGGGTGTAAACCCAGCTCTGCCATAGCCACTAAGCCATCGAGCTCCTCCCAAGAGGAGTTTGGAGACCATGAGGAGTGATGCCACCCCCCATGTCCAACCTCCCTTGGGCTGCTGGGCTGGCAAGCTGAAGTTTTTCCTTTGGATCTTCAAAGGTAATGTTCAAAATGGGGGCAAAACTTCAACTGACAGCTGGCTTAGACACCAACAGGATTCACATTCATGCTTAATTAAAATATAAAAGAACAAAAGTCTTTTTTATCTTGCTGAGGGCCGTGGTTCAGGAGCTCATGGAGATAACTCAGCATTAACTTTCACTTTTTCACTGTTGACCAAAAGGTAAAAACAAAAAGCTGATATTTACTGGCTGTAGAACACCTTAATCAACCTCATTAAAGAGATTATCCTGTTTCTCCCTAATTGCTTCCATTCATTTAAATGTTGAGTCTCTAGAGAGAGAAATTTTGTTTAATCTTGGAACTGAAGGGCAAAACCCCGACGATAACAAAACTGTGTTTAATCTTCTCTTTTATCCTGATGGGATTATGAGCCAATGGAGTAGAAAGTAGATCTCAACTTTATTTTTGGTTCCTGTGCTACAAGAACATGTGTTTTCAAAGCACAAAGCAGCTCAGCATGGGCTCAGCAGCCAGCCCTGCCCCCTGCGTGGAGAGCAGGTCCCATTCCAGGTGACCTGGGGATGCTCCTGCTCCTCTACACTGCCCCAAGGGCTAAACTTGCAAAGGGAGGTTCTGACTCCTCTGCTGGGAGGACAGGGTGAGAGAGCTGGGGCTGTTCAGCATGGATGGGAGCAGGCTCCAGGGAGACCTGCTGGTGGCTTTCCAGGACTTCAAGGGGCTTGTCAGAAAGCTGGGGACAGACTTTTGAGCAGGGGCTGTTGGGACAGGACAAGAGGGGATGGTTTGAAACTAAAAGAGGGAGATTTAGACTAGAAAGAAGGAAGAAATGTGTTCTGCTGAGGGTGTTGAGCCCCTGGCCCAGGCTGCCCAGAGAGGTGGTCGCTGCCCCATCCCTGGCACCATCCCAGGGGAGGTTGGCCGGGGCTCTGAGCACCCTGCTCTAGCTGGGGATGTCCCTGTCCCTGCAGGGGTTGGACTGGATGACCTTGAAAGGTCCTTTCTAAGTTAAACCTCTCTGTGACTCTGTTCTCTGAATTTGGAACTTCAAACGTGTCTGTTTTCAGATGTTTTGCCTGGAACCCCCAGGGACCTCACAACAGCATCTGCTTATCCTTGGGAATGGGATCATCACATGGGAATCCAAGGGTTCAGTTGGTGCCAGACCCCTCATTGCCTTTGGGCCCCCCTGCTAGGGGGGGGGACTTCTCCTTTTCAGTTGGTTTGTGATTTTTCCAGTGTGGAGGACTCTTTCTAACCATGAAAATCCCAGAGCCTTGTCAGTGCTGTTTGTAGTTAAGCATTGTGTTGGAGGAGAAGGGCCCTGGGAAGCTTCCCTGGGGCAGAAGGATGCTTGCAGGCACGCCTGTGGGACAGGCAGCTTTTAATTTCTACCAGATTAAAGAAGAGAAATTTAAATTTTAAAATAAGTTTATGGATTTTCCTTGGCTAATTGTTACATATATATATATACCTGTTAGAGATTTACTTATCAAAAAATCATAAATCTGTGTTCCAGGCTTCTGTTGTGTTCACATAGATTATAGATAGTCTTTCTTAAGTAGCATAGTGAAGGAACCTAAACAGTATCCAAAAAATTAGATTTAGGGTTCTGAAGTATGTATTTCAGAATTCTGAAGTCCTTTTAATGTCCTTTTAGGGTTCTGAAGTATGTATTTCAGATTCTGAAATATGTATTTCAGATTCTGAAGTCCTTTTCATGTCCCTTTAGTGCAGGATCTGGTGTTCTGCCCCTTGTCCCAGCTGTTACCATGGGGTGCTTTGACCTCAATCTCTGCATTCAATAAAGGAAATATCAGTTCTGTAAACTAATATCAGTTTCTGTTTAAAAAGAAACATAAATTTGGCATTACAATATTCATATCTCCAGCATAATGTCAGAGGAGATTATAGCCTCACTTGCTACATTTCTATTCCTCCAGTCTCTGCAGCTACAAATTGGGGAATGATTGAAAGAGGAGAGTGTTAAAACCCTCTAGGACTCATTAGACACCAACCCTGATGGTTTTATTGTTCAGTATCTTTTGGGCAGAGATGCAGCGTGAAGAAGGTGCCTGTTGGTTAAAGGCAAAGAGTTTTTATCATGATATGAACAGATGGACAAAAATTCCTTTAAAAGCCTCACTTGCTACATTTCTATTCCTCCAGTCTCTGCAGCTACAAATTGGGGAATGATTGAAAGGGGAGACTGTTAAAACCCTTTAGGACTTATTAGACACCAACCCTGATGGTTTTATTGTTCAGTATCTTTTGGGCAGAGATGCAGCATGAAGAAAGTGAGTGTTGGTTCATCATGATATGAACAGATGGACAAAAATTCCTTTAAAATCAGAGTTTTCCTGAACGAAACCAGGTGTGATTTCTCCACAGTGCTGCTGTGTTTAATCCATCCACACCAAGGGGATTTCTGGGACACACGTTGAAGGTTGGTGCCCTTTTTTTTTTGGCAGGGTTGTGCTCAAGACTGCAGCACATGGCACAGTTCAGAAGTGGCAGCAGAGCCCTCTCTGCAATTTCTCTCTGCAGGGACTAAATCGGGGGGTTTAATTTCATACCTCATTTCCAGCTTGCTGCAGTGATTCCTCCAGACAAAGCAGAGAGATGAAGTCAATAGATTTTTATTTTCTTCTTTTCTTTGTTTTTAGGATTGCTGTTGTCATCATTCTGTATGTTTAGTGTCAATTTAATGTTACTGGATCTCACCAAATTGCCCAGAGCACTGTTTGGCACCCGGATACAGAATTCAGCTAATTGAATTTCTAAGGTCAGCCTTGTAGCTGCCCCTTTTCCCATCGTGTGTGTGTGGACCTGCCAGCCAGCCCTGAAGGGCCAGGGAAGGTGACAGGTCCACCTGGCCAAAGCCTTTTGTGTCCCATCCCACAGCAAACTTGCTTCTTGCCTTTGGGTTCCTCTTGGTTGGACCTGACCATCTCCTCCCCTTACTTGAAGGCATTCTGGTTCCTGCCTTCTCATTTTTGCCCAGGATGCTGCAAGGTACCAGTGGCATTAACAGCTTTAGAGGGTTTATTTTTACTGATTTGGGAGGAGGTGAGAGGACTGCAGAGAATTCCTGGGTTTGCCTGTGATTAAGTTTTCTTAAACTGTCTGTAGAATCATAGGAAGTTATGGGTTGGAAGGGACCTTTCCAGGTCACCCAGTCCAACCCCCTGCAGGGACAGGGACAGCCCCAGCTAGAGCAGGGTGCTCAGAGCCCCGGCCAACCTCCCCTGGGATGGTGCCAGGGATGGGGCAGCGACCACCTCTCTGGGCAGCCTGGGCCAGGGGCTCGCCACCATCAACATCAAACATTTTCTCTTTCTCTCTTCCCTAAATCTACCTCTTTTCATTTCAAACCATCACCCCTTGTCCTGTCTCAACAGACCCTGCTCAGAAGTCTTTCTGATGGGCTCCTTGAAGTCCTGGAAGGCCACCAGCAGGTTTCCCTGGAGCCTTCTCTTCCAGGCTGACTTGTGAGTTGTTCAGCATCTGTGTCTTTTTGTAGTGAGCTTGAGCACATTCTGTTTTGAAGCACCTGAAATAAGCACTGCAATATTTTGCTGACATTGGTTTGCCTGTTGGAACAACAAAGCTTAAAGGCTTTGGGGCTTTGTTTTAGGAGATTTCAATAATTATGAAGGTACAATGCTTGATAATCCATCTTAACCTTTGATTTGTAAAATGAGTCTGGATGATTTCAAAGAGTTGTCTCTTAAGACCTTCTGTTGACAGTGGTGAGAGAAATAATAGAATCATTCAGGTTGGAGATGACCATTGAGATCACAAAGTCCAGGCTAGAAAGAAGCAATGTCCATCTCTTGGTGTCTCAGAGCTGCTTTTGCTCAGTGGACATCAAAGGGAAAATAATAGTGTGTATGGTTTCAATAATTTAAAGCTTTCATGTGTTCCCCTCCTCTCTGCTTTTGCAGCCCTCTGCTGTCCTCAGCTTGTGCCTGGTTTATTCCTGGCTCCTGGGAGTGCCTTTAGTTTCTTTTTTCAGGTTATTGGGGAGATCAGAGTCTGCCAGTTCTCAAATAAAACAACATTATTATTAATCTGTAATTGATTGTTCACTATGAACTCCACTCAACACGTCCAGATACTATGTACTGTCCAATTATATAGATTTTAATAAGTTGGCCAGTTTTCAGCATTCCCTTCATCAGATTTAATTGAACTTTAACTTCAGTCATTTAAGACTTCATCATTACTTCCAGGGCAAGTTAAAGTGGGTGGTAATTATATAGTATGATAGAAAAATCCTGATGGGTTTTTAAGACACTTTCCCAGTTTCTCCAGTTTAATTAAAGAATTGCTTTGAACCATCTAAGAGGCTGTTATTTCTGAACAGTGGTTTAGTTTTTTGACCCTTCTTCATGTAACCAATAAATCATTTGGAAGGGAAGTATCTACAGGTAAGTGAGGCAGGGAAGGAGGTTGAACCACAGCTCAGGAGTGTAGCAGAGATGAGAAGAACTGTGAGCTGCTCACAGTGGAATTTTCTGCCTGTTGCTCTTTCTTCTAGTGGGTGGTAATTATATAGTATGATAGAAAAATCCTGATGGGTTTTTAAGACACTTTCCCAGTTTCTCCAGTTTAATTAAAGAATTGCTTTGAACCATCTAAGAGGCTGTTATTTCTGAACAGTGGTTTAGTTTTTTGACCCTTCTTCAGGTAACCAATAAATCATTTGGAAGGGAAGTATCTGCAGGTAAGTGAGGCAGGGAAGGAGGTTGAACCACTGCTCAGGAGTGTAGCAGAGATGAGAACTGTGAGCCTCTTGCAGTGGAATTTTCTGCCTGTTGCCCTTTCTTCTGATTCTAAAAGAATCATGATAACACTGGGAATCCACCAAAGATTAATCCTTTTGCAGTGTTAGATCTATTATAAGAGTGAATGAGTCCTTAGACTCATTCCTGTTTTCATCCAAACAGAATTTTCCTGAAAGAATATCCACAGAAGGGACAGAAGTTAATAAAGCTGTAAGATGGGCAATGCTCTGAGGCTGATAAACTGAAGATCAAGGCTGGTCTGACTGTGGCAGCTACAGAGGTACCAAAACCCACCTCAGCTGCTGGTTTAGCTTGATTCTTGGTAGGCAGAGGTCTTGGTTACCTTGTCTTGAAGCCATCCTTGCAGGCTGGCACAGGTTTGCCTTGAGCAAACTTCTCCCAGCTTGATCCAGGGATGTTTTGGGGTCCTGTTATTTACTGGACACTCAAAAATTGCTGGGATCTGGCAGACATCTCCCTACAAGTTTGGGTGGGGTTTGGAACAACTGAAGAGTAGAGAATGGAGTGAATAAATCCAAAGATTGCAGCATCTCACTATTTCCATGATCTTTCAACCCTGACTGCACCTAATGGACTGTGTTAAAATTGAGATGAGGATGATGATGATGGTGATGTTGTCAAATGTGTTATTTATTCACAGCCTCACAAACTCAGACTTATATCTTCGATTCATAGACCATTAATTCATGATCACTGCAAGCATATAACCAGAATTAGCACTGAAGTGAATTTTGCAGCCTGTGTAAGAAAACATTCGTTGCTATGGCTCAATGGAAGGTTTCCTGTTGAATAAACACTGTTCTGCTGCCAAAGAAATGTTACAGGCAGAATTTTAAGAACAGAACCACACTGATTCTGATGAAGGAATAAGAGTTTAATATTTTTAAAAATAAAATCCTAGATTTTTATTTCATATCAAATCAGAGTTATCGAATCAGATAATATTTAAGTGTTGTCCAAACTTGGGCAGTTTTGAACTAGACTTTACTCATGTGTTGCCTTGAGAAATCCAGGGGATATGTGAGTAATAGACGCTGTGTGAGCTGCAAAAATATGTCAGAGTTTTAAATACATTATCATATTTATAGGAATACAACCCCAAAATTCTGCATATTCAGATTTGAATCCCCTTTTGAGCCTATTGATCCCTCCCGGGGATTAATGAATCCCTTGGAATTGGGAGAATTTATCCAACAAACTTATTGCTCCTCATCTGAAAAAGCTCATCTGGTGAAAATTCAATGAATAGAAAACTGTTCAAAGCTTTCTTAATATTTTTTTCCCCATGTTTGTGTGGGAGGCTGTACATAGGAGGCATTGGGTACATCTTAGAAATGCAAATGTTGAAGTGTTTGGATCCACTGGATTTGCACAAACCTTAAAATTGAGGAAAACACAGAATAAAGATTATCTAGGATATTAGAAGATTGCATAATCTTCCCATTTCTTTGTCCTGAGAAGATTACTTCCCTTTATTTCCTTGTCTTCTCTTTCAGTTCAGTAAGTAGACCCCTTACCTTGCCTTTCTGCCTGACTATTTTGGTTCCCAGCATCTTACTGGTTGTTGGAATGATTTTAGGGTTTTTAGCTTCATTTGGTCTTGAAATCATCACATAATATCTGTGGTTTGGGGGAAATTATGGAGAGGACATACAGGGCTCCTGCTGAGATGAATGGCACCCTGAGAATACTTCAGGGAATTAAAGAAAATAGAGTATAATTTCTGGGTTTAATCTATACCAACTTGACCTTATGTTCTCTTTGGAAGCTGGTGTTCTGGCAACCTAAGTGATAAAGTTGACAAGAGGGGAAAAAAAAATTACTTTTCTTTTAGTATTGAAGACATTCCCCATGTCTCTTAGTGTTCTCTCCAGATTTTATCTCAGTTTCTGCAAATTTTCTTTAACTGCCATGAGTGTTGAATTTTGAAGCTGTTTTTACCCCAGAAGCTTCTGTGTCCAGCTGAATTTCTAGCAAATAACAGCGACCAATACTATCATTAAACCATTTTTATATTAATTATTTTAAAATAAGTGATAAATAGGCTAAGAACCACGACACATTAACAGTTTTTCATGGATAACTGAACTACCTCATCACTGAAAAAGCCCAAGGATCTTTTGTATCCCATTTCAAAAAGCAGAAATGGGGCTGTGAGTTTCTTGTGACCAATGGCAGTGTTTGCTATGAACCATATTTGAAAGCAGTGCCTCCCAAAATTTTAGGATTAGCATCCAAAAAGTCACAGAAGTGTTGAAGGGGGAATTTTCCATGTCCTGCTCTCTGCATTGATTTGTTAGGAGGAAAGTTATAATCATGAAGAACTCTCAGTTCCTGTTCCTTGAAAAGAAAATTAATCAAGTAAAATCTTGATTGTTTAAGTGAGTAACAGCTCCTCTTAACATCCGAAACAATGAAGAATACAGGTTTTGAACTGTTTTACTGTTTTAAATTAATAACTTCACATCTGCTTAAAAAGATAACAGTGCCCTGAATAAAGCATGACTTTCTAGCTTTGTAGAATGACTCTTTTCCAGATGATATTACAGAGAGCCATAGAATATGAGATGAACCTTAATTAATATTCTTTCAATTACAATATATTTCACTGTCATATTCTTCTAATATCCATGAATAGTGAGGAGCTGGTTATAAATCTAATGGCTTGGAAACTAAAGGAATAAGGAAGCTCAGGAAGACACCTCTTTAATTCCTCCCCCCATGCATAATTCAAACCTTTGCTTTTAGAAGTATGGAGCGTGATCCAGGTTCTGCCACCACTTATAGGCAGAAAATACGTAACTATTAGAATTTCACTGGAAGTCCCTCTCAGCTTTGTGCACGTGGGTAGCTGGGAAGAGCAGCCCTGTGTGGATTCCCTCCTGGGCCAGGGCACGGCTCCTGTTGGCCACTTCTTTTCAAAGCTGCTGCAGTGACAGAGCTTCAGTGCTGGTGGCTTTAAGTTCTGTTAGAATCAGAGTTTAGGTGCTGAAGTTGCCATCAGGAGGAGAGCTGGTGGTGCCAGAGAATGCCCTTACTGCTTTAGACTGGAAAAAGGAGTTGTAAAAGTGGTAGGATGATTTTTGCCCCAGCACTGGGTGGGATCAGTGCCACACTCTCTGCCTTTTGAGGTGCATTCCTGATAATTTGACTTTTTGGGGTGTGTGTAACCTGTTGATGTCTACTCGTGGTGCTTTACCCACCACCTCTGACCTTGTTCCAAGTGCTTTGCAGCTGGTTATGGTGGAACCCAGAACAGGCCATGGGGTAAGAGATGGATTACTGAGTCCAAAAAGTCTTTGCTTTAGGCTGTGAGCAGGATGAAATGAAAACATTTCCTCCCTCAGAACATTACCACAGTGACTTAGCAAAGCATAAATTTGATTTTTAGGGTTTTTTTCCCTACCCAAGTTGGCATTTAGTTGGTGTAGCTGGTTCCATGTAGCCCATGTTCAGGATCCTGACCTCAGGACCATGTGGGGTGGTCCAGCACCTTTGAAGGCTGGTGCTGGTGTCTCTGCCATCCCCCATGGGTGTAACCCATCTTTTGGGATAACTCACAGGAGAAGGACCATTCCCCTGGAAAGGCTTCTCACCCATCAGCATCTTCTCAGGTTCACCCTTCTGAGATGAAAGGCACATCTGATGGAGGCTGGCAAGGCAAACACCAATATATACAGTTTGTGTAATTAGAAACCAGCTTTCCTTTGCTGTGGCACTTGAGATATAAGACAGGACAGTGCAGTCATAAAAAAGAATAAGTTTTGAAAATCAGCTGCATTGTGAGTAAAAAGTAATCATTTTTAACGATAAATAAATCAAAAAAATCATGACAGCTCCTATAGCTTAGAAATAACAGCTGACAAAGGAAATAAAAGCTTGATAGTAACATCTCAATGTGAAAGGAACCACTTTTCACTTGACCTAATCTAAAAGCCATTAACTAGCAGTGTGCTGACAACACAGGAAAAAAGCCCTCAGAGAGACTTTTATTGGTTTGCCTACGGAACTTCAAGTCATGTCAGGGGCAGTTTAGGAATTTAAGGCAACAATTATGTAGCATATCCGTAATTATTTCATCCTGCATTATTTGGGTGGCTTTTGTTGCCTAGCTCACAAAGCCTTAAAACTCACTCTTCATTTCCAACACTAAGTGCCAGGTACTTTTGCAATGAAAGTTGATGTCACTTCTAATTTAAGATCACACCAGAAGGTCTCCCCTGAGCCTCCTTTGCTCCGGGCTCAGCACCCCCAGCTCCCTCAGCTGCTCCTCCCCACACTTGGGCTCTAGACCCCTCAGCTTTCTGCTTCCTTCCTTCTTAATCTTTGGCAGAAGGCAGAAGATATTTTGGGTACTGGGGTAACCTTGAGGAGTGGTGGCAGCCTCTCCTGTGGTAGGTAGATTACTCATGTT
>NW_008582341.1:0-632 GCF_000691845.1 Merops nubicus | reverse complement strand
TTGTTGGTATTTTCACCTGGAGAAATAAGGCAGGTGTCACCAGGATGAATGCTGAGCCCTTCTCTTTACCCACTTGCCAGCTGTCAATGTCTGAACGCAGAGGCAGAGCAGGGGGGAAATATGATGCTAGAACTGAAGGGTCAAAGCTTTAAAAGTGAATTCAAGACCTTGCAGCCAATGAAAGGTCTCACCTGCCACATCATTGCTGCATCTGAATTTAAAGCAATTGAAGACATTGTGGAAACGTGTCCCCCAGAGAGGAAAAACCTTTAAAAGCTGGAAAAACAACCCGTGGGATTTCATTTTTTGGACTCCCTTAGGATGTTTGTTGTATCTCCTCCAGGCAGGGAAACTGCTTCTAGCTTTGTCTTGCAAAAAGTATTTTGTGCCCACACCATCAGTCGAAGCTTTAGAAAAAACATCAAGGAGTGAGAATTAAAACCCTTCTGATTGGGGTTCAGTGCTACCCATCAGAAAAATACCTGTTTGTATCTGGGTTGTAGTTCCTAAGAAAGCTTCTGCACAGCCGGGATGTTTCCTCCTAGGACCAGATCTTAGAGAAAATCTCTTTTAATTGTTCAAGGAGGGAGTTATTGTGGTTGTCTCCTTTTTATAAAGCCATAGCTTTTTTT
>NW_008582340.1:0-1323 GCF_000691845.1 Merops nubicus | reverse complement strand
CTTACAGCTGCGAGGAGAGAAGCCGAGGCAGGGGTAAGGGAAAGTCGCCAAGGTGCAGCTCTGAGCTCCTGCCGAGGGGCAGGGGCCTCTTAGGAGGGAAAAACGCACGTGTAGGAGGTGAGGAGGTCGAGGCTGCTGTGCACGTCCACAGGGTAGACCGCTCGCAGTTGAACCAGCTTCTCTAGAGCCTCGTAGATGAAGATGAGGCAGATGAGGGCGGTGTAGGTCTCTTCCGTGAAGCGGGTGATGTAGCGCACCAAGCAGCTGGCGTCAGTGGCCACCAGCACGATGGAGAAGAAGGTGGTCCAGAGCCCGACGCATACCCGCATCGAGAGGTAGGAGAGCCTATAGTTCCTGGGAACCAAAACAAACCAAAGGCTGGGAAGGCGAGCAAGGCCCCCGGGTCGTGCCATCCTGGGGGAAAACGGGCAACAACTGAGGAGCATCTCCTGGCTGCGGATGGTAACTGCGGATTCCGGGTGCGGCTGCAGACAGGCTCGGGGCTGCAGGCTGTGGACCCACAGGAGGAGAGGCCAATTCTTTAGCGTCATTTAACAACCATCTCGGGTTAAAGCCTCGAGGGCTAACAGAGGTTAAGTCCTTGTTGTGGAAGGTGCCCTTGCCCCAAATCGCTCTCATCGGCAACAAAAGGATCCAAACTTAAGAGAGTTGGAGTGTGAGGCAAAGTGGATTTCAACTTCCAGCCAAATCAGGCTAACAAGTGCCTGGTTTTGCATTCCGAGGAAAGGAAATCTTCCCTCGTTCCCAAACCAGAGGGATTCATCTCGGCTTCCTTGCAGAGCCCATCTGGGGCATCCGCATCCTTGCGGTTTCTCTTCCTCCTCCTCCTCCTCTTCCTGCTGTTGCTTCCCTTTCGCCCTAAACCCCCCAGCTGCGGTAGCTGGCCTTACGTGCAGAATTCATACAGGATCTTCTCAAAGACCAGGACAGGTCCCGTGCTGCCAATGATGGTGAGAGGCTGGCCAGCAAAGAGGTAATACGCCACGCCCGTCAGGCATGCACCCAGCAGGGACTCCACGGCACTCTGTCCAGGGAAGAGAGGCAGCAGGGAGGAAACAGATAGTTAGGGGGGAAAAAAAATGAAACAAGCCCCAAAACAAACCGAAGCAAGCAAACGCCCGGCAGCGAGAACTCTTGCAGGAGTTTGATCCCCCGCCCTGCCAGCCAACAGAGAGAGGTAGGAGTTTAATCCCCCGCCCTGCCAGCCAACAGAGAGAGGTGCTCACTATTCGGCCTTCGGTGGCATCCCCCAGCAGTCCCCCGAAGGTGATGACAGGGGACATGCAGGCACAGTAGAGGAAG
>NW_008582339.1:10338-23713 GCF_000691845.1 Merops nubicus | reverse complement strand
AAAAAGAAACAGTCTCATCTGTTACACTTGACAATTCTGAATTTAGCCAAAGACCATGAAATGTGTTCTATTAGGTAAATTTCAGAAAAACCTGTCTTTTCTCAGGACCATAAAAAAATCCCTGAACAACAAAACCAATCAAAAATTCTTCACCTGTGGCACTGGTTACAGAGGAAGTCACAGTTTCAGGAAGCTGACTAAGCTAGCATGAGGTTACCCCTTCTTACCAGAGAAAACAAAGGACTTCTGCTAGAATCAGTGCTAAGAATTATACACTCTTTTTCCCCAAAAATACAAAACACTGAAGACAAACTGTGCTGGCAATTAGAGCTTGGATAATCCCTCTGCTATCCTTGCTCTTGCAACATGTATCTTGCTCATGAAAATAAAGTCTCCATGGCTTGACATGCCAGAAAAAGTAAACATTTTCATAGCTGGACATTTCTTCCTCTCAATGAAGAAATGTATTAAAAACAGCTGTCAAAGCAACATCTTTTTCAATTTTATAGATGTCTGAGTGTTTTGATAAAGACTATACACCAAATAAGCCTCAATGCATGATGCACTCGGTCTTTTATACCAGAACTAATTTTATGCCTCCATAAAAGTGCTACTGCATACCTCATGGAAGAGCAAAATAGATAAATAACAGCAATTAAAGGGCAAAAAAATATTTATAGCTGACTTATATTTCCCATCATTAAGAAAGTTACCAGAAAACAGCAAGAGTAGTCTAAATACAAGTGTTACAACTCTACAGATGTATGGAATTTATAAAGACTTTTACTGTTACAATGTTTCTAAAATATTATAATGGTAGCTCATGATTGCATAACACACTGTAGGAGAAGTTTTCCTGGCCTCAGGTACTATATTTCCTGCAGGACTTGGGGGACTGTAAAAAGGCAGGGGGGTGGGGAATTTAACTCTATACATCCATACAGAAAATGTTTTTTCTTTCATCCACTGATAAAGAGTGACCACAAATTAGTTTAAAAAATCATCATCAGTATCCTAGAACTCCTGTAAGCTGGGACTGAGAAACTGCACAGATAAAAGACCTGAAAACTCCTCCCTTATTAGCATTCCATTTTTCTGTATTACTTCTTGGGACAGATGTAGTTTTTATGTCTTTTTTTTTATAATAAAATGATCTTGATAAAACTTCATGACTGTGCAATGCTGACATGTTGACAAAGTACAAACTGGAAACCAGCCTCAAATATCCTTACCACAATACTGGAGGTCCATAGAGCAATAAACATCTTGGCATTATAGCCAGAGAAGTAATTTTTCACTTACGGATCAGTGCTCCAACTCATTTTAATTTGAGGTTTTCCTCAAAAAAAAACCAAAAAAACCAAAAAAAAAAAAAAAAACCCCAAACCAAAAAAAAAAAAAAAAACCCCAAACCAAAAAAAAAAAAAAAAACCCCAAACCAAAAAAAAAAAAAAAAACCCCAAACCAAAAAAAAAAAAAAAACCCACACACAAACCTTGTTGTTATTAAAACACACACCCCTGTGTATCTTCATTAAGGTCATCTCAGCTGCAAATGGTGGGACAATGCAGATATAAACCACATTTATCTGACATAAGACTTAGAGAAGAATATGCAGCA
Source organism: Merops nubicus (assembly GCF_000691845.1). NCBI lineage: Eukaryota > Metazoa > Chordata > Aves > Coraciiformes > Meropidae > Merops > Merops nubicus. The sequence continues at coordinate 22,093 of NW_008582339.1, read as the reverse complement.
TGAAGACCTCGCTGCTATCAAATTTAATAAACTTGGACTGCTGCACAAATTTTTTTCATTTGTAAAGTAATCCACTAACATGAAACAGGTTTTGTGACTGGGCCTATGGAAACACACACATGCACAAGTAGCAGTACCATGTACTGCAAAAATTTCTAATGCTGTTTGTCAATGGTAACCAACAGAAGAAAATACTTGTCATTCCTTAATTTATTAATTACACTTTAAGTAGTAATCACTATAATAAAATATACTCATTTATGTTTACCTGGCTTGTTCTAAGCAGTTCCACAACTCTCATACCAGCAGCCTTACAAGATTGGTGCTCATTGCTCTACACAACTGAGGAGCCTCAAAGGCACTCAAAAAATTCTATAAAAGCCCACACATTCTTTCCTCAGAGATAGTATACTCTGACAAAGAAATTAACTTTTTTTTGTAAATTATAAAGTTTATTATATTGGAGCACAAAATCCAATTAAATGAATAAGGATTTGTGATTTGGAAAATTCACCTTATTGTTCTTTGATTATGTTTTCCCAAATTCTCTGTAAACCAACATTTTTTATAGAAGTCCTGCTATGCACAGAAATTTAAGCAGCTCAGATGCACAAGAAAAAAAAAAAAAAAGTAGATACTCCTACCTGGTACCTTAGCTTTACTCTTTTCTACAGTGTTTCTGAACAACCAAAGTAGGCACATTTGGTCATAACAGTTCAGAATAAGAACGACCTTTACAATGTTCTTGTTCCAGCAGAACACACTCTCAGAACCAGTTGGCAGAGTAGCCTCTTGGGCACCTGAAAACCTTAAGAAAAAGGCCACTATGAAAACAGTAGAAATTTGAAAAAAATTAAAATAAATACTGGTATGTTAGACTATACAGTCCTTAGTCACATAACTTCTTTCAACAAAGTGAAAATACCAGTACTTTTGGAGAGCTAGGATAAATACAGACTATTTGTATGTTTTAAGAGCTTTGTTCTCTGTAGCACTGCATTAGCATCAAAACATGAGAAGACTCCTGCTTTACTGACAAGAACATCTAAAAAAATACATATTCATAATTTATCCTGAATAGAGATAAAACAGTTCTGGTAAATAACTAAAATAAATCTAATTTAATTACATCTGAATTATGTTGAATTAAAATCTTGACACTTAAAAGCTTCCTGATGCCTAGCCTAAAGAAACCCATTTAAGGTACTGTTGAACTGATTAAATCTGGTTTGAAGATGTATGCATGATTTTACATATATGATCACTAAACAAAGTGTATAACTTTTAACTATTGGGATTATTAAAATCTCCCAAGTAGCTGTAGATCAACAATTTCCCCTTCAAATATTAATAAATATATATGTTTATAGAAATATATTTTACACATATATATTTAAATAAAATATATACACACACACACTTACTATTATCCCACTTGGACAGCTGAATAAATTGGTAGAGTTGGAGCAACAAGCATGCCAGTAAACCTATATGAATTTGTCTTACAGTGACGGGCAGAAAATCCTCCTGAAAACATTCTCTGACTCCTGAAACAGATTTTGTACTCTAATACTACACTAAGACACAAGGTCATTTTTAAAAAAGAACTTTTGAAATTAATCACTGATGGTGAGAGTACATGAATTATTATTGGGACAGCTTGATTCCAGAACTCAGAATCCTACACAGAAATTGTGTGAATTTTGTTGCAAGTCTTTTGCAATTCTGGCTGGTGAGAAAACTATGTTTATAGCCCTTCTGTTGTTTGCTTGCTTTCCAAACTGCATGTTCCCTGTAGCATAGCTGTGGGACCCATTTAATCCTTAAATTGCGTATTTTTTTTTTTTTTAAATGCTCAGAGATTAATATTGTCATGAATCATGATTTTAGCTTGCTAAGAACTGTCTACTAACATTCTTGAATAAGTAAAACTAATATTTTTTAAATCTTGCTAAGTACACCAACATCGAAATATTTAGTATTTTTGGGCCCTAGTTCCAAAACTTTGTAGAACACTGATTATCATTCAAAAAACCAGCTAAGAAACTGAAAGTGTTCATCACCATTGCTTTCTGGATACTCAGAGAAAAACATCTGGTATCTACTAGATACTGCTATCATCCCTAATTCAAAAGCAATTTATTAGTATCTTTCCCTCTTCATTTACAGAGAATAGGCTGATGATCAGGAAGAACTACACTGGCGTTATTTTTGAGGTACCTGCTCTATCTCCTAAATATATTGATACATTTCCACCTTCACGTATTTCATGACCAAACAGTAGGTTCAGTTAAAAACCATCCAGGTGCTTCAATCTTGTTTCTAGGAAACTTTTTTTAAAAAAAAAAAAAAAAAAAATTACTGAAGTGTGAAAGTTACGTCAATGAAAGGAAATTAATGCAATACAGCTATATGAGTCAAGGTAAAATGCATGGTTTGCAAAGGCTTGATGGCTCTGTAGAATTTTGCTTATATGACTGAATGCTAACAGAAGAGTACATTGAGACACAGATTTATTAGTCTTCCTCACCTTTTCAAGAACTATGTGTAACATCATTAAAATTACTGAGGAGTCTCATAATACAGGTTTTAAAAAAGTATTGTTTGCAATCCTCAGTACTATTTTGACTATGACTCTTTGAAAATCCTTCTCTTGTATCTCAGGAAGGAGTAAAAAAATGTATCTTGGGGAAAAAAAAAAAAAAAGAAAAAACACACAAAAAAAACCCACAAAACAGTCAACCACAACAAAACAACACACTCTTCCAATCTGTTACAAGCGACAAAGTGTGGTGGCTTTGCTGAGCCCACCTACCTTAGCTCCTGGCTACAGGTGAGACTTGCACCATTTTGCAACTGAAAATACTATGCACAATGCAATGCATTCTGCATACTCACCTTAGGCGTGGCAGTGTAGGCGAAACCAAGACCATTTCTTTTCTAATCCTAGCAACCCCTAGCACACACAGGCCAGAAGATGTACATTCTCAATATCTTCCACTTAAGTTGTGAGAAAAGCATCATATTAGTTTTAGTCAACCCAACACTGATCCACACAAGTTTTCCAGAAGGAAAGGAAAAGAGAGATAATGCAGCTTTTATTCACACAACTACAGTGAGACTTGACTTGGTAGGCTAACACATCTGGGAAATAAATCCATCATCTCACTATTCATTGTTATACAAGCCCTCGATACTACCAAAATATGTATCTCTAGCAGTAAGTCACCATCATGATTGCCATTATTGATCTTTCAAGTCAGTAGCTGAATCCATATATGGGTTTCTGCACTATCTAACTTGATTTTTTTTGCAGTATCATCCTCCTACCTAAATCCATTAAACTGTCATTTGTGGGTTTATATCATTTTTACTTGAGGAGCTCAAGGAAACTTTGCAGTTCTCGTTTTTAAAATGCATTCAGAACTATGCTATTGCATTTTGAAAACTCCATTTCGCTTCGTATAGTGTCCCCTGTTATCTTGTCCATGTAGGATGGCAGATTTAATAACTTTTCAGCAGCAGAATATCAGAAATATCAGCATCAGAAATATTTAAATTAGACATTTGATATGCAGTTCTTCACTTCCCATCAAATGTCTTCAAGCTTTTGTTGCCCACTTCAGAAAATAGCATTATTCTAGTCACATTTTTAAGGTGTTTTCTTTGATGTGCAAATAAATGAAAAAGTTCAGATAAAAATATTCAATATATTTTGTGTACTTCAGCAAATCAGATGAAGTGAGGTTATTTTGTACTGAAGGCAGAAAATGTCAGAAAGCATATTTAAAATTAAATGTAGTAATTGCAGGGAAATGACTGTTAATATGGTGTTGTGATAACAAAAGGAGACTACAGATGAAAATGTAGAAATAAATTTAAGATACCACTGTTAGTTACAATTGAGTACAGAATACCAAAGCAATATACTTTTTGAACCACTAGACATACTATAAATAAAGCAATCTGATGTTTTTCTTGAGACTTTAGGTGCTATAATAGCTTTGCTAATTTGAGCTTACAATGTCTATCAGGATGTCTACATACAATGTTTAATTAGTAGTAAGACTTGCACTTTGAGCAGCCTAAATTAAAAATAAAACAGTTTTGCTGGCCTATAAAAGTTACTTATTTGTCCACAGATCACCTATTCACCTAGGCTATATTCAAGTAACAGAAACTACTTACAGATATTCTTGGTTCCTGACAAAGTCACAAAATTGTTATCAAGATGGAGGAAAAGAAGTGCCAAAAAACAAGTAGGTAAATCATGACAACATCCATGTTAGAAGCATGAGATTCTCCTGCACACTGCTTTCTGGAAAGTTACTCTGCAATTAGTTTAAATGGGTTTGTGAAATGAATGGTCTAAGGACATGAGCCTCACCACCACAGCTAATGTTTTGCCTTATAACTTGTTCAGGATGCCAGATTCAGCTGCACGTGGAGCCTTTAAAACCCTGGACAAGACTGCACAATCTCTTTGAAGCCATCCATCCAAATCCTGAGCAGAGCTGGGAATCTTGTTCTGATGTTTCTCCAATCCACTCTTAATAGTGTCACAGTCATGCACCACCTTTTTTTTTTTCCCCCCTTCTTCAGCAGATGATAGGGAGCAGCACAACTATATACACAGAAGGCTGGAGAACCCCCATCTCCTGCAGCTGCGTGCAATGATAGCCCCAGAAAGGGTGTGTGCACTTGTAACCCACAGCACTCTGGGGATGGGGGGTGCCTGTCATTGCAAGGATTAGTTGCAAAAGGATGTATTGAACATGTAAAGTCTGTTAATGTTTTAGAAGTCTTTAGAATTCATTTTTTTCTGTTGTATTAGTCCTATTGTTCCCAAATGTATATTTCACCAATTACTGGCTAATTATGCATCATTAATAAATCACTAAATTAATTAAACCCCTTTGATGCTGATTTGCTTAGTTGTATTAACCAAACAGTGTTTGCAGGTGATAGGAGCTAGCTTAGCAAATGCAGAAGTGGTTCCTAGAAATCTGAATTTGTGCAGGTAAACTATTTTCTCTTTGTGTTCATTTGTATGCAACTCCAGCTTGAATCTGCAACAGCCACAGGAGACCCACTACTCAGATTTTGTGTGCTGGCTTTTGTCTAGCTGTACAGAATTTCTAAAGGGAAAAAAAAAAAAAAAAAGAGATTTCCTTTCTGGATTCTTAAATACAAAAAAAATTGAAAGATAAAAACATAGAGAATAATTTTAACTAAAATAAATATAAGAAAGATTAGATAAACTTTTCTTTTGCAACTTCTCCAAGACAGCATTTACCTGAATTTTCCACCAAGGTGAGACAGACAAGTAGGTATATACCTAACTGAATATCAGGTGAATAGTTTCAAAGATGAGCTAGTATAAATTAGAAATCCTGAGTAAGCTGAGAGAAAACAGATAAACATATCTCCACAAATGTCTCACGTAGCACTGCCATACAGCTACAGTGATGCACTGTGCTACTAGTGGGTATACCCAGGCTTCTCAGAGTCCATTGTCTTAATTTTTATTGTCATTAAACAGTTGCTTTTTGGAAAAGTGCTCCAGATTTTTCTCCTCACTGCTGAGATGAGGAGCTGATGAAATAACTTGTGTAAGATGAAATTGATATTGAATCATTGGATTTATACTTCTGGAAAGATTCATATAAGCTCATAGTTCACATTGTGATTCTACTTAATTTCTATGTAGAATGTGTTTGTGACTTTTAGGAGCAGAGCAGTGAAACAGAAACGTCAATTTCCCAGCAAACATAAGGTCTCTGTCTGAATTCCTTCAGGCATAGAAGGAACTTGTTAAAGGACTTAAAAATCAACATCTGTCTCACAAGGCTGCATGGAAAACACTGAAGTGAAAACATTCTAAATAATGCTCAAGATAAATGTTTGTTCGTAGAATTACCGATATGAATTTCTTGTATTTACCCTTAAATGACAGTTAAGCAAAACTTTTGTAGAAGGGAGAAAAGCAGATCAGCAACAGAAAGCTAGATTCTTAAACTGCAAGAGTATATTTAAGGTTTTGTTAATATAAACCCAAAATTGCTTCCCAAAGTAAAATATGTTAAAAGCTGTTTCTAAAAATCAGTAAAAATATGATGATTGTATAACATCAACTGGTGTTAATGACTTGTCTTCTTTTCACCCTGTAGGCTGAATTTGCATCAGTAATATACACTTTTCTGGTTCTCCTAGCTGTCCCGAATATTTTCTGTATTAATGGTCCTTTATAGTGGTCATTCAGTGCTCATACTTCCAAAGCTTCCACCTTAGAGAAGAAAAGCAGGAATGCCAGATATTTACTAGTCTTTTTCTAGACCATCATCTGCAGTACTTGGAGTCACCAGGCATGCTGAAATTCTTAAGGGGATACAGGAGTGATCCAGAGTGTGGTATGCTCTCGGAGCCTCCACATGCTTCAGTACTAAGACTTGGAGCTGTATACCTGTCTAATGGCCTCACTCCATTCAGTTGTACTGAAAGGAAAATTTCCATCACAGATTTAGATATAAAACAATGTCACCTTAATCTACAGATATACCAATTTGTAACAGCAACAGGGAAGTTGAAAAGGGTATTTTTTAAATACCTCACAAGCAGACAGACAAGATCTGCCAAGGCTACCTATAACAAAAAGCACAGAAGCCACACACATGAATGTTAAGGACATAAGCAGAAAAGTTATGCATTACTCTTAATAGCTCAGGATGATGGTGACATTCTCCATACATATACTTAGAAAGACAAAGCACAGGAACCAGATCAGTTTATAGACCTTCTGTAAGGAAAAAGAATTATTAAATCAAATTAATAAATTAGATGTGTATAACAGCATTCATACAAGAGTTCTGAGGGAATTCACACAACATTTGCAAGACTACAAACTAAGGTGTGTAAGCTATTGTTGTGCCAGGGGACTACCAGGCTTACCAGGGTAACCCTTGTCTACCAAAAGGGATTTTCAGGGTATTCCAGGAACCACCAACAGACTCTGATTCCCATCTCTGGTAAGGTGGAGAATCTACAGTGAAACATACCATTACTGGGCCTACACATAAACAGTCTGTTTGGAAAGGGACAGTCTGGCTTTCTGTGAAATGAAATCCTGACCAAGCAGCCTGACAGAGCTCTTGAAGGGGTCCAATAACCACATGGATTTCCAGCAAATGTAACATATCTGGATTTTCAAGAAGCCTTTAACAAGGTTTCACAACACAATTTGCTTCAGAACCTGAGCTGGCTTATGACTGGGGTTACTTCCATAGATTAAAAAGCTGATTAAAAGAAAGCAAAGACAGAGGTTAATTCTCCCTTTTAATGGCATAGAAGAGTCAGTCCCGTGGCCCTCCAGGCATCAGGGCTGTAACTGACTTGTTTTATTCACCATTCATTACCGAAAAGGAAGTGCAATGTCAGTTCTCCAAGTGTGCCGACAATACTAAGCTCTTCCAGGTAGACATATGATGTAACAATGGTGAATACCTCATTAGCTGAGTGTGTGAGCATCAGATGGCAGATGAGCTTCAGGGTAAACAGGTGCAAGGTTGTAAACAAAAGGAAAAAAATATCTGAAACATGCCTATGTGATGCTGAACTCTGAATCAGCAGACAACTCTGAATCCTGGAGTCACCACCAAGAGTTGTTTGAAAACTTTCAAACAAGTTATAGTGGCAGACAAAAAAAGCGAACACCACATCAGGCATCACTCGAAAGGATACAGGGAAAACAAAACAAACCCATATTGCAGGCAGTTCTCATCACCACCTCAAAATACAGTGTGAGCAGCTGCTTCATAATAGAAAACTGGGAAGGACTGGAACCTTTCATTTTGAAGACCAAAAGGTTGAAGGGGATATGATCATGTTTCAAAAGCCATGAAGATGTTGTGTAGTATATAGACAAAGCTGTTGCAACCGAATCCTGTGTCCCAGTTATAGGGCAGAATTGTGTTCCCCCTCCCTTATCCCTTTGTTGTCCCAGGTAGAGAGGTAAACAAAGGAAGGCAGGGGTAATGAAAGCTTTGCACCGATTGAAAAGTCAACAAAATGAAATATATTATTTAACAGGGAACAGAAAGGAAGAAGGGTAGGGGTGTAACAGGGTAAAGGGATTATAGTAACAACAAAGCAAAGAAGGGTAAACTTGCAAAAATACAAGATTGAGGTTGATTGAAGCTAGATGTACACTCCTTGGATGCAGATGGAGGCAGGGAATGAGTCTGTAGATCAGGCCCAGGTCCCAAGACGGCCACAGCTACATGCAGCACAGGGAACCACAAACAGCAGCAGAACAGTGCATCTCCAGCCATGACCAGAGAGAAAGAGAGAGAGAGAGAGAGGAAGAGGACAGAGGGCGTGTCTTCTCTCCGCCTTTATAGAGCCCAGCAGGAAGTCCTGAAAACAGGAAGAGGGGAGTGGGAATAGAACAGGTCTCCGCCCCTTTCATTCAGGCTCGCTCCTGGTTTTAGATTTCAAATCTCCACCCCCAGGAGAGGCAGGAGTTTCAAACTATTACATCCTGCCATACTGAAAGTAGGGGGCACTAAACAGCAGATTTAAGAAACATTACACAGCAAGTTGTGAACTTCTGGGACTTGCTTCTGTTAGGTTGTGAAGACAGGCTCTAATGGCAGGTTCAGAAGGTTTTTGGACAAACAACTAGGCAGAGAAGTTGCCTCTGATGCCTGTAACATCATCTAAAACAATTGGGGGAATAGAAAGCAGACAGTGGTAGGATCTCAAGATAAATGGCTTCTCCTTCTGTCACTGGGCAAGGAAAATGGGCTAGCCAGTCACAAGTCTGACTCAGCAGGCCATAGCTCAGATTCTCATTTCTAGGGAACAGTTGTCAAATCATTGCATTAAAAAGAGACTCCTCTCCACAGCTGCACCTATTGAGCTTAGAAGTGAAATGGCGTGCTTCAGTTCCAGCATGTAATCATGCAATTAGCTTGCATGACATGAAAGCAAAGCTCAATTCTTAATGCATGGTCATGTTTACATTGCTTCCAAGCTTTAGCAATAAATTCAGGCTATCAAACAAATTTTGAAACCCACTGTATTTTTACAGACCTTGCCTCCCTTGACAAGTTTCTTCCAGAAATGCTGGCTCTGCTATTGTTAGACAGGGAACACTGACTTGAGTAATCAAACTTGGCATCAAACGTTAAGGTACTATTCAAAAACTGAAAAAGCATTTAAATTATTTAAGTTCCTAGATATAAGACCAAGTAGCTTGATTACTGAAAATGCCTACTCAGCAGTCAGGGTCAAGGAAAAAAGCACCAAAATATTTATGAGACTTATCTCTTGGAACTGAGTGGGGAAGAACAAAAAAAAACAAAACAAAAAAAAACCAACAAACAAACAAACAAAGAAACAAACAAACAAAAGAACCCCAACAACTTCATAACAAAAACAAGCCAATTCATAGAACTGGATAAAAATCAGTTGTTCAAACAGTTCACAAGCATGTGTCAAGTTAACAAGAAAATTTTAACACATTCTTTTCAGCAGATGGCCTGGTAAATACATCCCACTTCCCTATAGAAAGCCGGCAACATTTTTTTTGGTTTGCTTTTGGTTTTGATAGAGAAAAATATGAAAGATGAAATTTATAAAAGTGTTTGACCTTTCTCATATTGTACCATGGAGCTTCACCGAATGCTTATGTGCTTGATATTTTCAGGATTTTCCCATCTGGTCGTTTTAAGACCTGGTATTCTCTTCCTGAACCTAGGCTGCCATAAGACCCCAATCACCTTCAGATGGTTCCTCCTCTAAATGACATGCCTAACAACATTTCTCCCATATGAATGAAAACAACAAAAGTTAAATGTAGACTTAAAAGCAAGTTTGTGTACCAAGAAGTGCAAAAATAATGAGGCAGTTAGTAATAACAGGAGTAACCGTTACTATTCTTGACTGTTTCCACTATGTTTAAATACCTTGCAGTGAAGTAAATTTCCAAATATTCTTAGTATTTTACATGACAGCAAACATCCTAGGTGACAATGGCGCCAGTAAAGATTCGTTAGAATAAAATTACTTAACTATATTATAAGTTCTGGTTCATATGAAGATTAATGTTTTTCATCATTCATCTACAGTCTTCCTCATCTTTTGCACAGAGACATTTTCTTTCTGAACTGCAAAGCTCAGTCAGCTTTCCTCTGATACTTTTACGTCCTCAGAAGCCCTTCGTTTTCCCACTGACTGGAAAATGTATCAACCCTAATAAAGAAAGCTGTTTCCTTTCATTATAAGAAATTAAAAAACAGTACACAACTGAATGACTGTGGTGACCATTAAATGGATATTTCTGTCAGTGATGAAAACCAATATTCATTCATGGTTTGTGAACAATCAGCTCTCAAAAGTAAGTGAGGAACAGGTGAAAAAATAGCAAAGATTCCTTAGGATACAGTACACATACCAATAAAAACAACATTATTTGAAAAAATGTGTGGATCCATTATCTCATCTACCTCCTTTCTTTTCTTTTCATCTCTTGTTTTTCTTTGTGGACATAAGTTCCTCACAAAATATTCAGATATGTAAAGCACAAGAAAAGAACCAAGCTAACCATCTGTCTAGCTGCTTCTGAAAATTCCCTCATATCCAGTTGAGCATCAAGTTGGTGTCATCAAGCCAATTGAACATCCTTGACTCTCCCAGTCTCAGAGAAAACTACCACACAGTTGCAGAGAAACATCTACCACCATAGTTTTCAGCAAATAAAACTCAGATGAAGATAAGCAAACAATAAAACAGTCCAATACCTTTCTGAAATCTTTCCTGACTCTATTAGGGACAGGAAGACTGAGAACATAGGTAAGTAACCAGCCCTCTTAATAGTAATTGATACCTTGGCAAAGAAAAAGTTTGGTTCAAATAGCAGTTTGGGAACCCAAGAGCAAGTTCTGGGACTACTACCACAAGATGTAGGGTTTATCCAAAGTGCTAGTTAAGGCCTTGCAGAAAGAAGAATGCTAACATGCCTGTGGCCATATACCTGAAGTACATTCATTCACAGTGCTTTTTTTCATGGCTTCTCCATTTTTCATTCAAAAAAGACATAAAAGAAATAGAATCATAGAATCACGTTAATGATTATAGAAATGTTAAATAGCAGCCAATTGTATTGTTTTGTAAATCACAATAAATAAGGAAATTTAATTACAATTATTTCTAGAAATGATATTACTATTCTCTAGAAATAGTATTATTTCTAGTTGCAAGTAGTTTTTGAAACACCTCACAGCTGCAGTTTTGCTAGATATGTCACAGACCTTAAAAGGCATCAACAAAAATTGATTCCACCCAAAATCTGTAGAAAAGGTTAATAGGTTTATCTAGCTTTAGGGCTACGTTATATTGAGAGCTGTTAAAAAAAGCAAAGCATGCTGCTGAAATACATTCAATATATCTTGCCACAGCGAAAAACATATGAGTTAGAGGTAGAAGAGTACTGAGAAAGGTTTTGTGCTCTAAGGTATAGTCCAAAAAACATTCACATATAAGAGAAATTTTATTTCATTTAAGTACTAATGTGAAAAGTCCATTACATTCTACAGCTAAGCTCTGTAAAAGAACTTTAGCATCCATTAAGCTAAGGCATACTATTAAAGCATATTAGTAAATACAATTATCATAGCATTCCAACACTAGTGTGAAAACAAAAACAAAAACAAACCAAAAAAAAAAAAAACAACAACAAAAAAAAAAACACAAAAAA